>NC_090646.1:69469697-69552197 GCF_040937935.1 Hyperolius riggenbachi | reverse complement strand
GAAGATCGGGGGGGGGGGGGGGTGAAAGAGTTGCAAAAAGTTCATGCAAAACAAATCTAAAACAATGCAATGTTTAAAAAGCACCTGCCATATCATTGCCATGCTTCATAATGGAACTAGCAGTTGTGTATAAGAATTCCATAACATAAAGTATACTAAAAATAGTTCTGTAGTGCCCCCTGCCGTCACCCTGGGCTTCTGTCTGGTGTGCCTATGCCTAAAAATGGCTTGGTATGGAATGATAACAGTTCCAAGTTTCGCTCAAGCTTGATGCAAACTTTAAGCAGCTTAGAATAAAGCCAGCTAAAATTGGCAGGAACTGTGTGTGTGTGCAGTTGTCCGGCAGGGCAGTGGGGGGGGGGGGGGGGGGGACATTATGACCATCTTGGAGCTAGTGGCCTCAAGATCACCAGTAGGAGGAGAGTAGTATTTTTGAGTACGGTAATAATAAAAAAGAAGAGATCTGAGGTGCACAGAAAGACTCTTTAGGAAGTCAAGTATCATATTTTCTCCTAACAGCAGTGGCTTTAACTTTGTGCCAGAATTTTACTTTAAACCAGGTCCCCTTCCTTTTGATGTTGTACGTTGATAAAAACCCAGTGGTACTGCCACAATTACTCTCCAGCATTAGCTAATCCACCAAATTGGAAAATTGCGTTGATGCAAGATTAGTGATAGGGCAGATTAAATTAATTTAGCCGACCCAGCAGCCAGATTCAGGTGTGTAGTCCTCTATTATTATTAGAGGTAATCTAGGCCCCGGAAGAGTAATAGGATTGGGGGCTGATAATGCAATTGTGTCTCAGACTAATGCCTCCCAGCAAATGGCTTAGAAGATAAAACATGGAGCCTACGAGTATCTTGGAAGGACGATGAGCCCTGACTGGATTACTGACGGCTGGGAGGTTTATTGGTGGGTCTCGAGAAAAGCCGATATTCACTCCACTGAAAGCAAAACTGGTGATTCACTCACTCCGTTTCTATATTTCTTCCGCATCATTGATGGAACACACGTCCAGGCACAGTACTACATGACGCCAGCAGCTTTGGGAAGATCGCTGGTTTTTTTATACTTCCTCACTATATATTATACCATTAAGGAGAGTGCCGCATACCATCTGCTTTCTACGTGTTCTAATTCCTGTTCATGGTCAATAAGATAAGAATTAAAGTAAAATCTTCAAGTAAGAAAGAAACAAAAAAACAAGCAAACCATAGTGGATTAGTTACTTGCTTACACAGCTGAAAGTAGAGATTTGGGTTGATTTCTAGGTTATTAGCACCAGTAACACTGTTGAACTCTGTAGTTCTCTAGTTCTGATTTTGACTAAATTCCGATATCTGCAAATGGTGATTACTGATAATACAACATTGCGACAAGTTTCAGATTTTCATTTGCTATTTCTGCATTTTTATTTTTTTTTTGCCATTTTTGTAAAAAAAAAAAATATATATACCGGTATATATACAGTATATAAATAAATATATATATATAATTTTTTTTTTTTAAGGTTGCCCATAATAATAGCTGACATCTGTAAAATATTACAGATTCTGTGAAGCAACTTTTTTTACAATATACTTTCAAATTCTCTTATTGGCCAAATACTTCAGTCAGAAGCATTGCACCACCAGTCACAGAATGGAGAATTTTTCAGTGGAAATCGGATTTCTGTGGTAATTTTAGACCAATCATAAGACTCGGATACTGCTAAATTTTTCAGTCTTGTGATTGGTTTAAAATCTCTGTGGTTTTTCGATTCCTGTGGTAAAGTTTTGCATCCTCTGATTGGTCCAATACTACCAAGTATCTCTGAAATTAGAGTCTGACTCTGAAATACTTGGTAGTATTAGACCAATCAAGGAATGCAAAACCTTATCCCAGAAATCGTAAAAACGCAAACATTTTAAACCAATCATAAGACTTGAAAAAAACGCTGTAACATCCAAGTCTTGTGATTGGTCTAAAATTACATAAAAAATCCGATTTCCACTGAAAAATTCAGCATTCTCTGATTGGTCCAATGCTTCTGAAGTCTGTGATTGGCCTACAATTTCTAAGTTGCGGTAATGCAGTGGATTTCTGAGTGCTGATTTCTTCTGCAGAAAGCCAATTTCTGATCGGAAATCGGCGTTCCGCCTGAATTTTCCGCCCATCTCTATGCCCAAGGCAGTGGCATAGCTAAGGAGCTGTGGGCCCCGTTGCAAGTTTTACATGCCCCCCCCCCCATGTACTCTGTACATAACAATTGATTCGGTGCACCAAAACCTGCCACTGGCAACTACAGTGTCAGAGGTGCAAGAAGAGGATGGGGAACAGTTTATTCATGATTACTACTATTTCAAGCATCTATAGAAATTATTATTATCAGTACAGGACCAATAAAGAGCTACTATTGTGCTTGAGGGAGGTCCCTTTGGAGCCCCTCTGACCCAAGGGCCCCGATGCGGTGGCTACCTCTGCACCCTCTATTGGCCCTAGGCCCAAGGAATAGGAGCGGGTGCAGCACATGGAAGCAAAGCTGCAAGAGAGTTGGTGTAGGGGCAGAAATAGAATAAATCTGGCCTTGATAGAGAGAACAATATACTTGTCATGTTTGCTGGATGGTCACCCCCTATACCTATGTATGTACGCGTCGCCCGTGAGCTGGGCTCAGGGTAATCCGAATGGCGGCCCTCCCTGCTGTCACAAAATTCCCCGGTGCGTTAACTACTAATTCCCCTCCTTGAAGGGAGATGAATTCTGGGCCTGGCAACCACCGGAGCCCCGCATTACCAATATGCGCCCGCACAGTATTACATTATTGCTATGTGGCGCCTAGTTTTGGCGCTCGGCGCTGACCGCCCCAGACAACCTAATTCGCCCCCTATTTTTCGCACACCAGTGTATAGTTTTGGTCCCTTATAAACAAAAATAAAATAATGATACTTAAGGTGCCCATACACTCGTCAGATTGGCAGCAGATAGATAAGAAATGCATCTGATGATCTATCTGATGCGTTTTTAGAACATTTTTTACCAGGATAGAATTCCAATAGATTTCAGTTTGAAATCTATTGAAATTCGATCTGATGGCATTTTTTTGCCATCAGATTTCCATTAAGGCCAATGCAAACTGATAAGCAATCTCATCAGATCGACCTAAATTTTCCACCCTGCAAGTTCGATGGAAATCCATCGAAATCGATCAAAATCGGCCGTCGATCGGTCGATTGGCCAACCGATTTGCAATCGATCGATCGGGATCGATCGGTCGGCCAGAAAATCGGCTGAGTGTATGGGCTGCTTAATACATGTATCTGCTGGTGATGTATTTACTACATGAGATGATGTATTCTCAGCCTCGCTGCATTAAATCTCCAGACGCTTTAATCATTTACATTGTTTGTTTTGTTATCTGTGATGTTTAATGTTTGTTCTATCTGGGTAGAAGTACAGTCATTAAGCGTACAATCCATGGGAAGTATAATCAAGGATGCCTTTTATGTCTGAAAAATAAACCACTCAAAAAAAAATAAATAAATAAACAAATAAACAAAAAAAAAATTTTTTTTTCTTTATTTGTAAATGGCCACTTATCAACTTATCGGTAAAGCAAAGCCTTTTATTTTAGAGCACCAATTTGAAGAGCAGCGTACCTTTTAATGCTGCACTTTTTTCAAGGGTCTCTTAAATGAAAACAGTTCTGAAGGTACCGCTGTGCTTTATGCTAGACGGTAGGGTGGGTCAGTGGAAGGCTAATCCTTTCCGGTTGATGCAAATTTTGGGTTGATATTTATGTATGCAGATTGGAAATGGAATTGGACTTCTCAAAGTCATCAGGCAACATAACATAAAATGACTGCCCTGGTATAATGGCTGGTTTGAATCTGGGTTGTGCAACCACTATGTCATTGTGGGCAGAACGGTGGCATAGTTGTTAGCACTCTCACCTTGCAGCGCCTGTGCCCCTGGTTTGAGTTACAGCCAGGCCAGGGCACTACCGGAACAGAGTGTGTATGTTCTCCCCCTGTCTGGATGGGTTTTCCCTGGGCACTTCAGTTTCCCACATCCCAAAAACATACAAATAAGTTAATTGGCTTCCCCCTAAATTGGCCTAGACTACGATACATATACTACATTATAGATAAAAATTGGCCCTAGACTACACATATAGAGATATAACTATGGTGGGGATTAGACTGAGAGCCCATCTGAGAACAGTAAAGTGACTAGACATTGGCCTCAATTCACTAAGCTTATCTCCTGTCTTTAATAACTCTTCTAGAGTTGTTACCATGGTGATAAGGCATGTAGTATTCAGGAAACATTTTACCTCAGGCAAACCTAAAGTTAACTCTTCTGTCTTTAACCACTTAAGGACCAGGGTATTTTCTTCTGATTGGTGCTGCGTGGACTCTCCAGCCCGCAGCACCGATCAGGAAATAGCCAGGGCGATCAGACTTCCCCCCTTTTTTCCCCACTAGGGGGATGTCCTGCTGGGGGGGTCTGATCGCCGCCGGCTACCCGCACTTTCCGGGGGGGGGGCTCTTCAAAGCCCCCCTCCGGAGCGCTTTCCGCCCTCCCCGGCTTTCCCTCCCTCTCCTTTACCCTGTGAGTGGCGCAGGACGGAGTTCCGTCCTGCGCCTGATAGGATAGGCTTCTGCCTATCAGATGCCGGCGATCCCCGGCCAATCAGAGGCCGGGGATCGCCGATCTACGTCGCGGCGCTGCTGTGCAGCAGTGCCGTGTGATGTAAACAGCGGGGATTTCTTCCCCGGATGTTTACATTATGCGTGCGAGCCGCGATAGGCGGCTCGCACACTGTTCACGGAGACAGTCTCCGTGAACTGGCATGGAAAGGTTTCCATGCTATACCACTAACGACCCGCCGACGCCTATCGGCGTTAGGCGGTCGTTAAGTGGTTAAGTTATCTCTCCAATTCTTAAAATAACTCCGGAGTTAAAGACAGGCATGTGAAAATAACTACAGAGGAGGTAAATTAACTACAGAGGAGGTAAAATAACTACAGAGGAGGTAACTTAAGGAATGAAGAGATAAGATAACTCTCTCACTGTGTGGAGGTAAGTTTTCTCTTGCCTTATTATCTCCAGCATGATCTTAGTGAATTGAGGCCAATATACTCTGTACAGCAATGTAGAAGATGTCGGCACTACGTATATACTGAATAATACTAATCTGCAAGATGTTCTTCTTGTGTTTCTGTGAGTTTGATCCAGGCACTCTACTTTCCTCCCAAAAACATACAGATAAGTTAGTTGTTTTTTACCAAAAATTGGCCTTAGGTCATTATTATTATTTAGTATTTATATAGTGCCAACATCTACCGCAGCACTGTACAGAGCAGGGGCGGAAAACCTTTTTTTTCTGATCGGGTCGCATTCTTCAAGAATGCTACCTGCTGCTACTCTCCCTCTCTCTCTCCCCCACCCTCCATCCCTCCATTCATACTTCCAGTGGTGATTCGCTTGTAACTCCCCCAATAACTCATTCCGTTAGTGATGGCCATAGCAAGGCAGGTATCATGTGACATGCTGTTATGTAGTGACGATGTGTCACATGATGCAGTCATTGACATGGCAAATGCCACTAGAACGAGTGACTGGGCGAGTTACTCCTTGTACGTCTTTTTAGAAGAAAAGCGGGAGAGAGGAGGGTAATGCAGACCTCTGTCACAGGGCCTTCTTTTTAGTGCCTGCGGACCGAATGCCCCTGGTATAGACTTGTCCCTTAGCTGTCCCTCAGAGGTGCTCACAATCTGATCCCTACCATAGGGATATGTCCATCATACTCTTGGGCAGTGGTCCTCAAACTAAGGCCTGCGGGCCGAATGCAGCCCGCCGAGGCTTTTTCACTGACCCCCCAAACATAAAATGTATAACTTCTAGTTGCGGCCCCCTGCATCTTTGAATATTGGCGACCCGCATATACAATAGCAGTCCTGGCATCACCCATCCACATACTGTAGAAGCCAGTGAGCAGTCATTTGCTGGCTTCCAATCCAGTTCTGCATCATCAGGTGACAGTGCTGTCCAACTAGATGGCAGGTTGTCACCTGGTTATGCTTCACTGTCTGCTGCACAAAGACATTCTTTGAGCGCCGCATGACTGATTGGCTGCTGCTGGGAGTTCTACTCCGGCCATGATGTTATGTATGCTTTTGGGGTGTGGGAAGAAACCAGAGCCACCCGGAAAAAAAACACAGAGACACAGGGAGAACATACAAACTCCATGAAAATATTTCCCTGGCTGGTATTTGAATCAGGCACCCAGCGCTGCAAGGTCGAAGTAGACAATGGGCTTGATTCACAAAACGGTGCTAACTGTTAGCACGGCTGTTAGCACAGCTTTTCGCGCGGTTTAGCATGTTTTTGCGTGAAAAAACTGTTATCACGTGCAACAAATTTGCGTTTGCGCATTAATGCAAATTTATCACGTGAACTCGATCGTTAATGCGCGAAAAATTTGCATTAACGCGCAAAAGCGGATTTTTGTGCGGGATAGCCATTATCACGTGAAATTTTGCGCTAGGCACTTTGCACAGCGTGCTAACAATTAGCACCGTTTTGTGAATCAAGCCCAATGATTGTGTATGATGTATGACTATAATAGGGATTAGATTGTGAGCCCCTATGAGGGACAGTTAGTGACATGACAATATACTCTGTACAGCGCTGCTGAAGTTTACAGCATTAAATAAATAGAAAATAGCACAACATAAATACATTTAGGTCAATTCAAAATTTCTAGCATCTTATGGATCATCTTCACCAGAAAGTGGCTGCAGTTTGAGACACATTTTTTTTCTCAGGGCCCGTTTCCACTTGTGCAGTGGGAATCGCCGCGGTAAAAATTTGCATGCGGATGCGAATTTCAAATGCTGTTATATGCAAATTTTCATGCGAATTCGCATACGATTTCGCATGGATGACGATGTATGCGAATTTAACCATGGCAGTGCTTGTGTGCTTTTCCATTGATCCCATGTGAAATCGTATGCTAATTTGCATGAAAATTTGCATACGAATTCCCCATTAAACACATTGTATGCGATTTGCATAGCGGTATGCGAATTCTGATGGCTCTGCCATGCAGATTTTTTTTCTGCACAGAAAAACGCAAAGGAATCCTGACAAGTGGAAACAGTCCCATCCACTTGTATTGGCTATGCGAATTCACATGCGGCAAACGCATGCAAATTTGCGATAGTGGAAACGGGCCCTCAGACAGGTATCATACTTAAACTGTAGTAAAATTAACATAATGAATAAAACTGCTTATTTATTACAATATTCATTTATAGATTATTTAGTCAGTGTTTGCCCATTGTAAAATCTTTCCTCTCCCCGATTTACATTCTGAAATGTATTACTGGTGGTGACATCTTTAGTCCTGCCAGGTGATCTGTGCCGAATGTCCATTACTGAGAGATCTATTCTATGCACAGAGGGAGATACTGCTTTCTTGACAGTTGGAAACAGCTGTTATTTCCCACAATGCAACAAGGCTCCCACAGTGTAATGTCAGGACCATGGTCCTGACATCACACTGTGGGAGGGGTTTCACCAAAATATCAGCCATACAGACCCCCCTGATCTATTCCAGAAAAGATACAGATTTCTCATGAAAAAGGAGGTATCAGCTACTAATTAGGATGAAGTTCAATTGGTTAAAGTTCCTCTTCAAGCCCGCTGAAAACAGCTGTGGTTTTTCGTGGACGAGGTTTTTGCAGTCTTCGGCACACTTTGCCGACAGCAAGGTTACAGCAGCTGACTATCGGCAATAGGGATTCCACACGGTGTGCAAAAAAAAGCAACCAAGCCTGTATTTTTCCCCCGCAGCAGAAGAACACGCATTGCACCACTTCACTGCAAATCTCCATAGGGAAGCATTATATGCGTTTTCTCTTACAATTTTGCATTGTGGAAAAACTCATGTGATTCCCTCAAGTGTAATCCCTGTCTTAATGTTTATATATTTCAGGGGAACGTCGGCAAACAATAACTACTGCATGTGGACAAAACTCAAAACAGGCTCACAGTAAATTTTATAGAGTGAGATATATAAGGGTGTTATTTATCACACACACCATCTGATTCCCAACTTCAGCATATGTCTTCTGTTTACTGAAAGCTACATTTTCCATGGAAATCAGAATACAGAGGAAATTTCCAATCACAAGACTCTGTAAAACTCAGTTGTGTCCGAGTATTTTGATTGGTCTAAAACTGCCGCGGTATTCCGAAATCCAAGGAAAACCTCCATTCTCTGGTTGTTCCAATATTAGGCCAATTGCAAGACTCCGACTTAAATAATTGGAACTATTGGACCAATCAGAGAAGGCAGAGGTTTATCTCGGAAATCTAATACTATGGAAATTTTAGACCAATCACAAGACTTGTATACAAGTTTTATAGAGCCTTGGGTTTGGTCTAAACTCTAATTGCAGTAATGCCGTATTTCCACAGAATTATGATCTCCGATCACCGCTATGGTAAGCCCATCTGAAACATAGAGATTGGTATTCCATGGAAATTTTCCAACCATCCCTAGTGTGCACCCCTCTCCTCTTCCAGGTCTCTGTACCAGCCTTCTCATCACCTCTACATTACAATATAGGGTCTGGAAGAGGCACATCTGCCGACTGTAGTTGGGTGCATAACCAGGATGCAAAGCGACATCCAGTGCAGTAAACAGAGTCCAAGGTTGGTTAGATCACCAGAGATAAGATGCAGAATAGTTATTCTTCAATGCATGCATCAACTAGGGATGATCAATGGTATGCAAATGCTTCCGAGTTTATGCAAATGTATGTAAATTTCCATGCAAATATATGTAGCTTGAGAATGGACCAAACACATCCCACCCAGGTTCAACCCCTTCCCTACCGCCTAACACCGATAGGCGTCGGGAAGGTGACAGTCCCAGGACCGCCTAATGCCGAAAGGCGCTCAGTCATCAGTCTACCAGCGGCGATCAATCAACGCTCTCTATTTACATTGTACAGCGCTGTGATCTACTGCAGCGCCGTGTCACTCGCTGGTGCCTATAAGAGAAGATCGCCATGATTGGCTGGGGGGGGGGGGGGAGAAATTAAAATAAACAGAAAATAGCACATTAAAAAAAAGAAAGAAAAAAGTATTAATAAAATAAATAAACATCACAGCAGCGATCAAAACCCACCAACAGAAATCTCTGTTGGTGGGCAGAAAAGAGGGGGATCACTTGAGTACTTAGTTGTATGGCTCTGCAGATAGCATTTAAAGCTGCAGAATGCAGAAATGTAAAAAATAGCCTGGTCACTAGGGGAGTGTAAGCTTACGGTCCTAAAATGGTTAAATTGATTGGTTCAATTTCAAGCAGAATATATTTGCATAAAAATGTACATATATTTGCATGAACTCAAAAGTGTTTGCAAATCAGTGATCCTCCCTAACGTCAACACAAAATGTGACGATTGTTTCGGGGCCACGGGGGGTCCCCTTCATCAGAAAGTGCAGACATACATTTCTGATGAAGGGCCCGAAACAATTTTGTGTTGACGCATGCATGGAGGAAAAAATATTATCTCTGGGGACGTCCTAACCAACCCAAATCCCATCATCTCATATCGCTGTAAAAGTTCTCATCGATTGGCGTTTTTAAGATTTCAGTGTTTAGATTACTGGTTGCAGAGCTGCTTAATGTGAAAAAAAAACAAGTAAAGAAAAGAAAAACCTGTTAAGAATCTCGACAATAAAAGCAAAGGGAAAAAAATTGACAACAGACATTTTCCTGGTGTGCGGAAGATGCAGAGACAGGGTGACAGGCACTTCACAGGAAGCTGTGTCTGAATCACTTAATTTACCACATTTTCCCTGCAGACAAAACAGACCTTTTCACAGGGATCATTGACACCTGTAATCAAGTTCTCATGGAAAAAAAAAAAAAAGAGGAGAAAATATGTAAAAAGGGGAGGGAGGGTGTGCTGTGCTACCAGCGCTTGTTGGCTTCCTTCTGTGATACTGCGCCAAGATCCAGACGCTGAAGGTCAACGGAAACGATCTGACCAATTCGTGCTTCTGGGCTGCCACTCTAAAATCACAACGCATTCTTCTTACGGACATGTGTAACGAAACAGTGCACCTGAACTCTTGCACAGTACAGAAGGAATACAGAAAGAAATGCACCCTGTATGTATTTAGTTAGCCTGTCTACTTCCCCTTTATCTGTGACTAATCACAACTGTAATTTATCTTAGAAGGGTTACCTGGCTGCCTCAGCAGAGCTGAGGATATTAACCCTAAATCTGTTTAAATGAAAGCAGGAAGTAGACACACTGCAGATTTATTGCAGGATTTGTATCAGCTGTAACAAAGAAATGTTTTTTCTTTAAAGGTTATTATGCTGTTGCTAATCTTTTAGAGCAGAGAGGAAGTTCTGAGTTCAGGTGTGCTTTAAGGGCCCATTCGCACTTGGGCGATTAGCGGGTCGTTAACCGATCGCTTTTTAAAGCGCTAGTGCGATATAATCTATATGGCAGTGATGTCACTGCTGCAATCACGGGCAATTCACGGTTAGCAGGAAACGCAAATGCGCTACATGCAGCATTTTTTTTACGATTTTTGAGCGACTGCGATTGCAATGTATTTCAATTGAAAATCATGATCGCAAAAAAAATATGTCAGTATAAAATATCAGTAAAATACAAGTTTATTGCGTAAAAATGGACACCACTAAATGCTAGCACTAATAGTGTAAACAGAGCATCTCAGAGACCGTACTGCCATAACAAAGGTACAGTGACTTTTGTGGCACTTGTGATCTTGGTGTGAGTCCTTCATCTCTGACAGCAATAAAGAACCAAAATATTTTGAATAGTGTGAAAAGGGGTCACAACCTGTTTTTTATGTTTTCATCAATTTATCTGATTATCTTGAACTACTTCCTTTATCTGTTGCCCTGATGGGAAATGAGTAACCATCTCCTTAAAGAGACACTGAAGCGAAAAAAAAAATATGATATAGTGAATTGGTTGTGTACTATGAATAATTACTAGAAGATTAGCAGCAAAGAAAATATTCTCATATTTTTATTTTCAGGTATATAGTGTTTTTTTCTAACATTGCATCATTCTCTAATATGTGCAGATTACACAACACTCAGCATTCAAAATGAGTCTTTCAGAGCAGTCTGTGAAGTAATGAACTCTCCTCTAGCAAAGGAAAAGTAAACAGTTCAATTACAGTTGAGATAATAAAAGTCAGATAACAGCCCTCTCCACGACTAAGTTAGTCGGAGAGCTTAATGGCTTTTTTGCATAGAGATAACAACTGGAGTTTCTCAACTCTTCCTGTACTGGAAACAATTAGACTGATGTATCTGATCTTAATGTTTTTTTTCTTAGCTGTACTACACATACAAATCATAATATCATCATTTTTTTTTCGCTTCAGTGTCTCTTTAAGGTCCCTTTTGCACTTGCATTGGAAACCTGCTTAGAAACAGGGCCTAGCACACCTACACCCAGCCCCGGGCCTCTCATGAGGCGGGGTGAGGCAGGTTCCTCAGGCGGCGGAAGTGGTGGGGGCAGCTAAGCTGGAGGGGCCAGCAGCCAGGAAGGGCGGGCAGTGGGTACAGTGGTGGGGAGGGGGGGGGTCGGACCCCACCTCCCACACCTGGGTCCCCCTGGTCTGCGCTCCCCCCACTAGTACAGAGGGCAGCATTTCAGGTAGTGACGAGCGATGGAATGCAGAGCCGGAACTTAAGGAGGTGAGTCATCGCTTCCCCACCCGCTGCATGACACTGCGCTAATAGCTGGAGGGGGAGCGCAGACTAGGGGGACCCAGGTGAGGATGCCTCCCTCCCCACCGCTGTGCCCATCCTCACAAGTTTACCTCAGGCGGCAAAAAGTCTAGCTGCTTACACCGCCGCAAAGTCAACAGCGCTTCACTGTAGGACTTCTGAATATCGCCCAGTCACACGAGCCTTGAGCTACCTAAGTCAACGGAGATGGTAAATGAGAAAATAATTCTGACCTGTATGGAGATTTGATGCAAATCATATGCAGGCTGGAACTATGCCAGGTAAATGCTCTTCCTGGCGATTAGCCCGCTTCCAAACTACAGTTATGAGATATGCACGCAATTTAGAATTATTTGCATCTCACTGACCATCTCTGGTAAACCCCAATAATTTTTGTCATCCAAAAAGGACAGTATAGGAATTAAAATAATTGAAAAAGGGGATGAAGCATTTATTTTCCAGCTCTGGTTCTGTGCAATAAGGTGTTCAAGTCCTAGCCGTTTCAGAATTAGCGCGGTTCTGTTTTACGCAGGGCTGCTGCCTGAGGGAAGAAGCTGTTCCTCTGCCTGGAATTTTTTGTTACAACTGACCTGTATCTCACCCCTGAAAGCAGAAGCTGGAATATGGAGTGAGCGGGGTGAGAGGGGTGACAGGCAATCTTCGTTTTTTTTTTTTTTTTTGCACCTGCTATTTTAGACGTCCTGCAGGGAAAGTTGACTGCAGCCAATTATTATTTTGCTAATCGGGTGATGTGCTGCAGTCTCACCTTCTCTTGTATGGAGCATGAAATAAAAAAAATCTAAACTCCAGTCCCAAAAGCCCCTCTATAGGGATACTCATTCAGATTTCACAGAATTTAAATTTCCAATTGAAAATCAGCATTTCCAATCAGAAAACGGAAATCAGATTACCATCGAAATACCACATTGATGAGACTCTGTAATTTCAGCCCAGTCACAGAACTTGGAAGCATTGGACCAATCAGAGAATGCAGAGTCAACTCGGAAGTATTTGGCCAATCAGAGAAAGCAAACAATTACCGAAAAAGGACACCTCGGAAATCGAATTTCTGCAGAAATTACTGCAACTCTGTAATTTTAGCCCTATTACAGAACTCATCAGCATTGGACCAATCAGAAAATACAGAATCAACTTGGAAGTATTTGGCAAGTCAGAGAAGGCAACAAAAATTAACAAAATGAGAAGACTCCTTAGAAGACAGAAATCGGAAGCCATAAATCTGCGGAATCGGTAATCAGCATTGGTGGGAATTGGAATTTCTGCACAAACAGAAATCGTCATTTCCAACTATCCCAACTCCTCAACATTCGGTCACTTTAGCCCCTACGCGATGGACACATCATTCATTCTTCCAGTTACTTACACATTATTCATTCAAAGTGTACCCAAGCGCAGTTCAAAAAGGATATACTAACCTAAGAAAAGGGAAGCCTTTGGATTTGGTTCCCTGCAGGGGCGCCGCGAGACATAAAGCGAACCAAGCGGTCGCTTGGGGCCTCAAGATCGTAGGGGCCTCGGCAGCTCAGTGACGTCGGCGTGACGTCACTGTTTTCCAGCAGCCCCGCGGGGCTGGCAGAGCAGAGCAGGGCAGGGCTACGGGAAGATGGCCACCGCCGAAGCCCTGCTCTGGAGACTATTTATGCCTCCAGTACAGGGCTTCGGGTGGCCATCTTCCCGTAGCCCTGATTCAATCAGCGCGGGAGATTGGAGGAGGGAGGGAGCTCCGTGGGAACTGCACGCCTGAGGAGCCGGCCAGGAGAGGAGACGGGGAGAGAAGACTTCTGCCAGTGCCAGGTGAGTAAATGCTTTTCTTTTTGCAGCTCTGAAAATGTGCCCTAATTGCGTTTGATATCTGCTGAACTGTTCCCTAATTGTGTTTGATTTCTGCTGAACTGTTCCCTTATTGTGTTTGATTTCTGCTGAACTGTTCCCTAATTGTGTTTGATTTCTGCTGAACAGTTCCCTAATTGTGTTTGATTTCTGCTGAACTGTGCCCTAATTGTGTTTGATTTCTGCTGAAAATGTGCCCTAATTGCGTTTGATTTCTGCTGAACTGTGCCCTAATTGCGTTTGATTTCTGCTGAACTGTGCCCTAATTGCATTTGATTTCTGCTGAAAATGTGCCCTAATTGCGTTTGATTTCTGCTGAAAATGTGCCCTAATTGCGTTTGATTTCTGCTGAAAATGTGCCCTAATTGCGTTTGATTTCTGCTGAAAATGTGCCCTAATTGCGTTCGATTTCTGCTGAAAATGTGCCCAAATTGCGTTTGATTTCTGCTGAAAATGTGCCCAAATTGCGTTTGATTTCTGCTGAAAATGTGCCCAAATTGCGTTTGATTTCTGCTGAAAATGTGCCCTAATTGCGTTTGATTTCTGCTGAAAATGTGCCCAAATTGCGTTTGATTTCTGCTGAAATGTGACCCTAATTGCGTTTGATTTCTGCTGAAAATGTGCCCAAATTGAGTTTGATTTCTGCTGAAATGTGGCCCAAATTGCGTTTGATTTCTGCTGAAAATGTGCCCAAATTGCGTTTGATTTCTGCTGAAATGTGGCCCAAATTGCGTTTGATTTCTGCTGAAAATGTGCCCTAATTTCGTTTGACTTCTGCTGAAAATGTGGCCCAAATTGCGTTTGATTTCTGCTGAAATGTGGCCCAAATTCTGTTTGTTTTCTGTTGAAATGTTGCACAAATTGCGTTTGTTTTCTGCTGAAATGTTGCACAAATTGCGTTTTTATTTTCTGGTGTCTGGGGTAACTGTTTCTGCATTTATTATTTAATAGTCATAGTTGGCTATATTTGCTGTGCTACGGTTAAGCTCCGCCCATACAATGTCATGGCCAAATCCATCTTTCGGCGCGTCGCGCTGCGCGCGCCTCAATCACCCCCACATCCATTTTCCCTGCAAACAGCCCCGCCCCAATCCACCCTCCAGCTCCACCCACATGTCATGGCTACGCCCACTTATGCGGGGATAGCCACACCCATTTTTTGCCGGATAGGCCCACTTCCTACAGTCCGCTTGGGGCCACAAAAACCTTAGCTGCACCCCTGGTTCCCTGTTGCCACTCACGAACCCCCCAAAGATTACAGATTACAGCTAGTCAGAAATCTGATTGAAGCCCTCGCTCCTCTTTAAGCAATGGGTGCAGTTGTACTGCAACTACTCGAGTATGGCCATACCTGCACAATAAGCTACTACACAGGTGTTCCCATGCTTGTGTGGCTGCAGGACGACCGTGCTGATGCTTAGAGGAGTTCGGCCCAGATGTTCTGGAGGGTCCCTGCAAGTGGCTGCAAGAGCGAGGAGGAAACAGGAAGTCTCTTTAGGATCCAGAGACCTCCTTCTTATTAGATATTTCCTTTTTGACCCAAGCTTTTACTGAGGTTTACTAATAAATATCTCAATTTTTTGCCACCATTTTTTATGGACAGTTTGTAAATTTCTGGTGGGTTGGCAAAACTGGCTTGCCTGATCCATTTGTAAGTATCCATGTCACTGGCGCACAAGGTTCCTCCCGCACAGCTGTCATGCAAGAGATGACGCTGCTGGCTTGTACAACTGATAGGAACTACACTAAAGCTGTCAGGCCCTTTAGCCGTCAAACATTATTGAGGTAATTCAATTTGAATATTCCATTTTGAAATACAATTTCGGAGCGATGGAAGGTTCTCAGGAAAAAAAGGAGGTTTAACCTGTTTACTGCCTGGGCCGTGAGCAACGCTCTTCTCAGTTACCTCAGAGTCCTACGCCTTCTTTTTTTATTGCATTCTGACAGAGAATATATTTTGCGCTCATTTCATTATCACCTCAGACACGCTGGCATTTTCAGTTTATGTTCTAATTCCATTCTCTGACTGGAGAGGAGTTTGCTGAGGGGGAACAGACAGAAAAATAAAAGGTTGTGCTAACTAGTTAAAGGTGCTCGGTTTTCAGTACAGAAATCAAGTAAGGGCTGGCGAGAAAAAGGCGAACGTGCCACTGATGGGGATTTTCAATGGAAACAAAGCATCAGAAATATACTTTTCGGACTGGAATTTTGTGAGTCAGAAGCTTAAAAAAATGCAACTATTTTTGTCAGACAACCTTGTGCTACCTCTGCCTCTCTGTGCATTCCTCTGTCCTACTGTGCCTCTTTCTGTGTCCCTTTGTGCCACTATCTGTCTCTGTCCCCTTTCTGCACTCTCCCAGCCCAGTATGTAAAGGCAGAGTACAGCGCAGCAGAAGCTCAGCTCAGAAGTTCAGTGCTGTGCCTTTGCGACCATCCTGTCTGTCTCCTGCTCCCTCTAGTGTTGGCTTTCCTCATGTAGCGCGTAATCACACAACACGTGGTAGGAGATGCTGGGCACTGGGGCGAGCGATGAGCGGACAGGTGGAAGCACAGCACCAGACTCTAGCGGAGGAGTGAGAGTGCGGCTTCTGCTGTGCTATACTCTGCATCTACACACTGGGCTTGGGGAGTGCAGGATGGGGGTGTGCAAGAAAAGCTCAGGGACTCCCTGTATTATGCATCTATCCTTAACATGGCACATGGTTTATATTCTTGTGTGTGTGTGTGTATATATATATATGTTTTTGGGGGGGAAGGGGGGGGATTCAGGACCTCTTGCCGGTGGTGGCAAAAAGAATAGAAATGGCCCTGGGCCAAGCAACCATCCATTCACCTTCACGGACAGTATGTACTTGTGTGTGTGTGTGTGGGCGGGGGGGGGGGGGGGGGCTGTGGCTCTTCAGAGTTTGAAAAAGTCAGGAAGAAATTTGTTAGCTTACAAGAAGGGCTGCCACTGTAGATCAATATATTTCTAACTTTCTAGTTATTTTAGATGAGTGAGGACTAAGACCAACAGGCATCTGATAGACATCAATGTGAACTATTGGTAGTTGGGCACCCAAGTGGTGAATTGGGTGCCTGATGTGGGTAGTGGCCAATTGGCTACTACATAGGATGGTTGTAGATGATCGGCCACAACTAGCGGCTGATTGGGCGCAGGGGTTCAGAGGTCCTTAGCCACTTGGGAGGGGAGGGGGCAGCACTTGGGGGGCAGGTTAGGGTCAGGCATTAGGTGGGGTGTTCTTGTTAGGCATTTACAGGTGGGTGAGGCATTAGGTGGGGGGTTTATGTTCGACACTAGCGGGTGGGTTAGGCATTAGGTGGGGTGTTCCTGTTAGACACTTACGGGGGGGGGGGGTTGTTAGGCACTTACAGGGGGGTTAGGCATTAGGTGGAGGGTTCTTGCTAGTAACTTACAGTGGGTTCTTGTTAGGCACTTTTAGGCATTAGTTGGGGTGTTCTTGTTAGGCACTAACAGAGGGGTTAGGGTTAGGCATTAGGTGGGGGGTTCTTGTTCGGCACTAACAGAGGGGTTAGGGTTAGGCATTAGGTGGGGGGTTCTTGTTCGGCACTAAAAAAGGGGTTAGGGTTAGGCATTAGTTGGGGTGTTTTTGTTCGGCACTAACAGAGGGGTTAGGGTTAGGCATTAGTTGGGGTGTTTTTGTTCGGCACTAACAGAGGGGTTAGGGTTAGACATTAGTTGGGGTGTTTTTGTTCGGCACTAACAGAGGGGTTAGGATTAGGCATTAGGTGGGGGGTTCTTGTTCGGCACTAACAGAGGGGTTAGGGTTAGGCATTAGTTGGGGTGTTCTTGTTCGGCACTAACAGAGGGGTTAGGGTTAGGCATTAGGTGGGGGGTTCTTGTCTGGCACTAACAGAGGGGTTAGGATTAGGCATTAGGTGGGGGGTTCTTGTTCGGCACTAACAAAGGGGTTAGGGTTAGGCATTAGGTGGGGGGTTCTTGTTCGGCACTAACAGAGGGGTTAGGGTTAGGCATTAGGTGGGGGGTTCTTGTTCGGCACTAACAGAGGGTTTAGGGTTAGGCATTAAGTGGGGGGTTCTTATTAGGCACTTTAAAGTGTGTGTGTGTGGGAGGAGGGTCTTGTTAGGCACTTACAGACTAACAGAGAAAGGCTCAAGTAAAACCGGGGGCTGGGTACTAGTGCATAGGAAATTATCAGTAAACTAAATTACTGTTATTTTGTAGGTAGTGTCACCAACCAACATCCAATGCGGTGTGCAATATGTCCTCCTAAGAACTTAATGCTAATGTTATCCAACGGAGTTGCTAAAGACTATGGCACACAGGAGACTTTCTCACAGCAGAGACTTTGTATTATAACCAGTAGGCAAAGTCTCTGCTGCAGAGCCTCTTGTATACAGTAGGCCGTGTCACGCCCCCACGGTGTCAGCCATGCTGAGCCATCACCAGCTCGCATTTTATTTTTGAGTTCAGGTCTGCTGTAATTAGCTACAGCCAGAAAACACATGCGGCTTGTGTTCCAATCAGGGCAGGCAGAAACACCAACACATCCATGCATTGCAGACCTGACAAGTCTCTCCCCAACATCCTGATGGAAGGAGTGTCATTGTAGAGAAGCGCGGCACATGTGTGGAAAGTAACAAGCCAGGAGAGAAGAATCCGGGCTAAACAATCCTATCAGGAGACTATCAAGCCATACTAATATCAGCACAATGAACTCTCAGCTCAATGCCTAATAGGATGTGTCAGGTAGATGTGTCTGAATGAAAATTAATGCACTCCAGCACCTTTCTTGATTTCATTATTAGCATGAAAGAAAAATATGTTTCCTATTTTTATTCCCGGCGTCTCGTGGCTGGAGGGTGCGGGCGGCCGAGGAGGTTTCTATTCAAAGTGGCAGATCCATCGAGTGGTATAGTGACATGTCCTCTCTGATCCCGACAGTAGGCTGAGTAACTGATTCATAAAGCTTAGTGGATTACTCACTGTAATATACAATATATATATATATATATATATATATATATATATATATATATATATATATAGTTACAGTATATATTTTATTATTTATATACTTTTGTGGGTTTTTCTTTTGGAGGGTACTATAGTTTCCTCCCACTTCCCACAAAATCATGCTGGTAAGTTATTTGATTCCACCCAAAACTTGCTTTAGACTATGATGGACGTATGACTTTGGTAGGGCTTAGATTGTGAGCTCCTCTGAGGACAGTCAGTGACATGATTATGTACTCTGTAAAGTGCTACAGAAGATGTCAGTGCTATATAAATACATAATAATAATAATAATAGTAATAATATGGTAGGACATAAGACTATGGCAAGGATTCGATTGTGCGCTCCTCTGAGGACAAAGACATCCATGGCTACATTTACTAGGTAATGCCTAATGATGTTGATCCAGGGATTTTATGTGATTGCCATCTGGAGTCGGGATGGAATTTTTTTTCCCTTTTGGGGATAATTGGACCATGCCTTGTAAGGGTTTTTTCACCTTCCTCTGGATAAAAAGGGATATGTAAGGAAGCAGGCTGGTGTTGTACTTTGTTCTCTGGTTGAACTTGATGGACGTATGTCTTTTTTCAACCAAAATAACTATGTAACTATGACAGTCAGTGACATGACTCTGTTCTCCGTAAAGCGCTGCAGAAGATGTCTTTGCTATATAAATACATAATAATAATAAAATGGTTGGACATTAGACTAGGATTATAGTAAGGATTAGATTGTGAGCTCCTCTGAAAACCGTCAGTGACATGACTGCACTTCATAAAGCACTACGGAAGTTGTGGCAGCTATATAAATACATGATAATAATAATACGCTAGGGCATTAGACTGACTATTGTAGGGATTAGATTGTGAGCTCCTCTGAGGGCAATCAGTGACATGCCTATGTATTCTTTAAAGTGCTGCAGTAGATGTCAGGACTATATAAATACATCATAATAATAATATGGCAGGACATTAGACTATAACTAAGATGGGTTAAGATTTGTGAGCTCCTCTGAAGACCATCTGACATGACTGCACTTTATAAAGCACTGCAGATGACGTGGCAGCAATATAAATACAAAATAATAATAGGGCATTAGACTAAGACTATGGGAGCATTAGATTGTGAGCTCCTCTGAATACAGTCAGTGACATGACTATGTACTCTGTAACATGCTCTTTAAATACAAAATAATAACAAATGCAAGAGCAGTACGCCTAAGCAATCTGCAATCATCTGCACGTCTATGGTATGATTGCTGCTTCCTTGCAAAAGTCTACTTTACAATCTGTGACTGCAATCATCTGCACGTCTATGGTATGATTGCTGCATACATTGCTACTAAGACTGTTTAATATAAATTTGAGTAGTTCAGCAGTGTTTGTAAATTCCCATATTACATTTGTGAATCCTTGTGTTCCAGCCCAGTGACCACCAATTATTTATGGCAGGGCTGTTTTTGGTAGCCACACCCATCCTCAGCTGAACTGTTTTTCCCAATTTCTAATTGAGAATCACTTCCAATTCCACCATGGCAGCTATCATACCTATTTAAGTGCTGGAACTTGGTCACTCGTGCCATTTAATTCCTAAGTGCCACAGGACTCTGCTGGAAACTACTACTCTGCATCCACAACTTCCTCCAATGCTATTGCTAAAAATGCCATTACTGTGAACCCATGCTAGGCATCTGAGTGAACCTAACTTGCCTAATCTCCATGCTCCATCCAGTGACTGACTAAGCATTACCTGGTACTCATACTGTGCTGCGTGATCTGATCTTTCTTGTATTCAGGTATTGTCATTTTGCTGTATGTCACCCCTAAATATTGTATGTATCCCTATTTATTGTCCAGTGCTGCGTAATATGTTGGCGCTTTATAAATACAACAAATAAATAATAAATAAATAAATAAATAAGCAAAGAATAGTCGAAGGCCGTTTTCAGTGAATTGTTCCATCTCCTCACCCCTCTTACACGTGTGTTCCATAATAAACAGCAAACACGAGTTCCAATCAGCCACCACACAGGGACCTCTCCAATATCATTACGGACGTTTTATCTCATATTTGTGCAAATTGTGATAATCCCTACAACCCTTTGTTACAACCGAGCCAGTCGATGGCTCCTTAAATGGCTAATCTACGCACTGCAATATTGATTCTGCTTCCCATCTGGATTATATTAGTTAACGCGGTTCCCAGGGCTGCAAAAATCAAGTTGTTTGGCTGACTTTGTCAAGTCGCTGTCTGTTCCGGAGACGGGATTGCTCTCGTTATTGGATACAATTGGAAATGAAGGAACAACGTGGAGATGTACATTTGCATCTCCCTTGTCAATGCTGTGTCATACTGGGAATTAGTTGTGAGCTCCCTCCTGCTTCTAAGTCTCGCCTCCATCCCTGCTTCTGGATTTAATAGGACTATAACCTGATTTTATTTCCCCATTACATTTTTCCTGAATACATAATATATATTTTTTAAACCATGTTTATATTTTTTTCCCTCCAGAACCAATAGGAAGTCTCTTTCCTGTGCATCTTGTGTCATAATGAACCAATAGGAAGTCTCTTTTCTGTGCATTGTGTGTGTAACAATGAATCAATATTAGGTTCCTTAAAGCGGATCCGAGATGAAAAACTAACTATAACAAGTAACTTGTCTATATATCTTATCTAAGTTTACACAGCATATCTAGCTGAAAACAACTTCAAACGTTTATGATTATTTATTCCAGTGATACAATGAGGTCAGCCATGTTCTGTCTGTCACATTGTCACAGGCTGAGAGCTGGAGATGCTATCAGCTTGCCTGTGTGTAAATTCAGTCCCCTCTCCTCCTCCCCTCTGCCTCTGAAATCTCTGGCTAGTAACCTCCTCCTTCTCCTGCCCAGACTGAGCCCCCATAAGCCCTTGCTACAGTGCCAAGGCACAAAAGGAGCTGTGGGCGAGGTTTGTTTAGTTTATAGGGAATTAGAGTATTAAAACAAAACAAAAAAAGTATTTGGCTTGAGGAATGCCCTATAAACTATATGAAAGGAACACAATTATGCAATGAGTAAAAGTTTATCTCGATCCACTTTAATTGTGCTTCACATGTCACAATGAACCAATGGGAAGTATTTTTTCTTTGCATCATGTGTTACAATGAAACAATAAGATGCCTTCTTCCTATGCATCATGTGCAACAAGGGACAAATAGGAAGCCTTTATCCTGTGTCATTGCAACTATTGCAACAATACACTGTTTGGTGAATAGAACATGCCTCTAGATTGTAAGCTCCCAAGGGCAGAAACTTCCTCCTTCCTGCTCTTATTCTGCTGTAATTTATCATACGGACATGTACATGTAGGGGGACACAGGAGGGTGCCCATGGAGAAGGTGGGAGGAATGATGTTGGCCCCCATTCCCATGGGGTACCAACAGACCACCAGGCAAGCTATATGTCAACCACGGGCATAACTACATGGGAGCTGAGGGGACCCAGAGCTTTGTGGGGCCCCAACTTCTAACCTATTGGTGAGGTCTCAAACTGTGACTGTATTTGTATTTCTAGATGCATTGATTGTACAGCTTTTTGAACTTCTCATGGATTTATTCTCTCCACTATTTGTTTTGTGATGACGCAAAGCAGCCGGCGTGATGACACATTGCGTCATTAACCCGGAAGAGCCGGCCCGACACCTGGCCCGGGTGTCACCGGTAACGGGGGCTGGTGGAGGCTGAAGGAGAGGAGCCAGGAGGACGCCGGAGGACCTCGCCACCTACAGTGAGCTGGAAGAAGCCCCAGGTAAGTGTATTCTTTTAAATTCGGGCACTCCCCGGAGTCCCTTTAACCACTTCCGGATTCTCGGTGCGTATATGTACGCCCCTGAATCCTGAAGTGTATTCCATGGAAAACGGCCGCTCGCATGAGCGGCCGTTCCATGTCAGTTCACGGAGGGTGTCTCCGTGAACACCCTGCGAGCCGATCGGCGGCTCGCAGAGTAAATGTAAACACACGGGAAGATCTTCCCCGGTGTTTACATGTATACGGCGCTGCTGCGCAGCAGCGCCGTAGAGGAGATCGGCGATCCCCGGCCTCTGATTGGCCGGGGATCGCCGGCATCTGATAGGCTAAAGCCTATCCCATCAGGCGCAGGACGGAAATCCGTCCTGCGCTGCTCACAGGGGGAGGGAGAGGGAGGGAAGGGGAAGGAGGCCAGGAAGCGCTGCGGAGGGGGCTTTGAAGAGCCCCCCCCGCAAGCGCAAGCAGCCGGCGGCGATCAGACCCCCCCCAGCAGGACATCCCCCTAGTGGGGAAAAAAGGGGGGAAGTCTGATCGGCCTGGCTGCTAGCTGATCTGTGCTGCGGGCTGGAGGGCCCACGCAGCACAGACCAGCACAAAATAGCGTAGTACAGAAGTGGTTAAAGAAAAACAGCAATTGTTTATGTGGGGAGGTATATTACAAAAAAAAAAAAGTTAGTAGTACAGTAATCTAATCCCTAAGCATAAGAACTTTGTATGTGAGTTTGAGCTCAAACCATCCCTGCAGGATCTCACTTCAGTAGGTTTCATTATTGGCCTACCTCCATATGAACATGCATAATGGGTTCCTCCTTGGCTGCCCAATGAAGCAATCATGTTTGCTAGTGGGAATGGTTTAATAGAGGTTTCATAACTGTTACCAACCCAACTACTTTATATCATCTTCGCTTTATCTCAGTTAAGCTCTGCCTGACCTGACCTTTGCTTATTGACTTTTGTCTGCCCAATATTTGCTATTGTTCCTGGTCTGTCTGACCACCGTCTGCTTGATACTGTTACCCACCTGACCTGGTTATTCCTTTGAAAAATCTATAGGAAAAGGGCTTTGAGGCCACAACCTGGTAGTATTGCATGGCAAAGTGATTAAAACCCATTAGGTTATGTCCATTATTATTATTACTATTATTATTATTATGTATTTATATAGCGCCAACATATTATGCAGCGCTGTACAGTGTATAGTGTGTATATATATATATATATATATATATATATATATATATATATATATATATATATATATATATATATATATTGTCTTGTCGCTAACTGTCCCTCAAAGGAGCTCACAATCTAACAATCTAATCCCTACCATTGCCATATGTCTATATTATGCCGGGACAGACTCCAGCAAACTGGTGGAGTAGAAGGTGTACGGCAAAGGAGGAATCTCCAATGGCTGCCACCTGTACAACCCTAGCCATGAAAAGAGAAGGGTGAAGAGCATGTGTCAGGAACCGGCCCGCGGCACGCCTGCGTATACGGTTCCCGACTGCGGGTTTGACCAGATTAAGCGGGGAACAGCCTTATTTAAGCTACAAACAAGGCTGGAACCCCTCAAACACTTCCCACTGCCACCACTAGCGTTGCTAGACACGTTCACTCAGCTATCGAGTGCTCAATACGCAATCTGCGTTTTCGTATTTGGGTCAGCTCTGCGCTTAGGCCAAATACAAGAGCACCACGCACACACACACCGTTGCAATCTTACACTATAGTGACGCAAAACCACTAACAGTCGTTCCGAACGATACTGTTAGCTACTCGCACTGGCGTTTCGTACGTTGGGTCAGCTGCGCGCTTTAGGCCAACGTATGACAAACGCCCCCACAAACAATGCAATTACAATTTCATATGGTAGTGTTGCTCAAGCATACAATTAGGCACAGACTTATACACAGCTATACTGCAGTCTCTTCTAGGCTATGAGTGTTAGTTTAGTACAGCAGAAGTCAAGCTTATTAAATAATAATTTAATATTCCATAAAAACATAGAACAATGCAGAACTTAATCTATACAAAAGATTACGAAAAGACAAAGTAAAAATGTTACAAGATAAAAGTTTACAAAAATAAGAGGTTACAAAGATACACACAAAGCGATTTTGCTTACCAAAATAAACGAGGAAATAAACGTACCAGCGTATCGATCTGGCGTTGTTGCGGGGGGTACGCACTTCTGGTCAGGAACCAGGTTAGTTCTAGCCGTGTGAGCTACCTCCAAGAACTACAAGTTGTGGCTATCCTAGCTGCGGTTTTATACTATGAAATACGCCTGGAGGCTGCAACTTCCTTGGGGAGGGGAGGAACTAGTTTTTAATTAAATCTCAGACATAAATGGGATTTCCAGAGATCCACATACATGAAAAGATTTCCCTAGTCCAGGTTACAGGTGACAACCCCATTGTTGACAGTATTTCCTAGCTGATCAAAGATAAGGATGTAGTTTGCACCTCCACCAATAATTCAATTTCCACAGGTAGAAAATGGTATCAAAAGGACTTCACCCCTTCAATAATTTCCCGTAGGCTGTCAAATACATTTCAAACATTCAGGTGTCAGCTTCCCCCTTTCCTCAAGACTCTAGCAGGCTTGCCTTGTATAATGGGACAATGGCTGACACCAGACTCAAAAGCCATGCCGACCAGCCTATTCTTCCTCAATTGGCAGCTTATTAGCAGTCCACACAGTTTCCCCTGCTGGACAATGGGGCAGAGGTAATGGACATCTACATACAGAATTACATTAGACTTCAGTTTACTCTGGCCAGGTGACCAATTACACCCAAGCCCACTACACATCTGAGGTTTTACCCAGTAGACAGAAAAATGAAAATATTATCCTTACATCATCAGCACCCCAATATCACCACAGCATGCACCGAAATGCTCATGGGCTCGAAGGAGTTGTATTTATCTTTGTATGTGTCAGAGTGGCGCAACCAAATACTTTGAACTAAAAAAAATGTTCAGTTTGGGTCCACTTTAAAGGGCCAGGAATGGGAAAGGAAACTTTAGAGGTGGGGGTTAGGAAAAGAACATTGTTGGGGGGAGTTTAGGGTCAGGTGCTGGAAAGGAGATTTATGGAGTAACACTAAAACACCAGGTGGAGAAGTAATAAAGCTGTAAATGAAAATAAGGTCACATATCTGAAGTACAAGATTATTGGGAATCTTATTTGTGATACTCTGCCATTGCAGAATCCATATGCACTCATATTACCCATATACTTCTGGCTTCAGATACAGCTGCTATTAAATATTATACTTCCTCAATGAGCTGATCACACTCCCCAACATGTAATATCCTTCTCTATGACCTAATCATAACACCTCTTAATGTATTAATGTGAAAAACTTTTCCTCCCTTCATACCCTTAGGCTATGTTCAAACTTGTATGCGTGGAGATCATGCACATATTGTCACACACTTTTTTTTTATACCCAACCTTGGCAGCCAGCCACTTACTATATTTTTTGTTTCGCATGTGCAACATGCAGAGATCGGGGCCACCAGAGGAGCAAGGACACGGTGACAACAGATGAGGTTGATTCACAAGCCCCACTGCTGGGACTTTCTCTGCAGGGGGACACAGGAGGCGGCCCAAGGAGAAGGTGGGAGGTATGAAAGTTGGCCCCCATTCCCACGGGGTACCCAAGGCTGGATTTATACTTTTTGTGCCCCTAGGTTAAGTATGTTGTGGCTCCTCTTTCTTGTGCAGCACCCCCTTCCCATTCCATGTGCAGTCTAGTGATGATCCTAATCAACAAATACAATTTAGCTAAATTTTACATACATTTTTACTATTACACTTATACGTAATTGCGATTTGCAAATTCAATTGATTTCATGTAGTCATTTGTAATTTCACATTATTTCTTGCCGACTTTAGCAGTGAAAAGCAAAGCCCCCTTACACGCTATTCACAACCAACATTGCTACATATGTTAGGGAGAATAGTGGGTACAAGTAAAAAAAAATGTGCAAAAAGACCTCATAGTTTTTGAGAAACTCAAGTTTAAAAATGCAAGTAAAACATGTTTTTAAACTTAGAAAAATGACAGTTTAAAAACCATTTTTCTTTGCATTTTTAAAATCAAGTTTCTCAAAATCTACAAGGTCTGTTTGAAAATGTTTTTCTTTTCGTGACTGATACTCACTATTCTGCTTAACATATGTAGCAATTTTGGTAACAATAGCATGTATTGGGGCTTTGCTATTAACCTCTAAAGTTGGCACAAAATTACGCAAAATTTCGTGAAAAATTATGCAAAAATTTAAAATACTACTATTACATATGAAATTAATTACGATTTTCTCTGAAATTTTGCATTACGATTATGAGGCGTAATTGAGAATTTCGATGCAAAATTTCGGCCCCCCACCACTGGTGCAGTCCCCTATTTCATGTGTATCATCCATATACCGCAAACCCAGCATTGGTTTCCTTTTTGCATGTGTTGCTCACCATTTTCTGCCTCCTCTTTCAAATGAGCAACACTTTTTTATATCCAGGTGCTCCCTTGGGCTACAGCCACCCAAGGCCCTGGCCTTTGTGGCCTTTGCAGAAATCCAGTCCTGGGGGCACCACTAGACCACCAGGCAAGCTATATTGCAATGTAGTGGTCCATTGGGGACGGGGGCGGGGGTTAGGAGGGATTATTCCACAATAAAATTCACATGCCCTTTAAATTGCATGCTTATGCTTATCTCACACAACAGTGGTATTTGAATTTCCAAGCAGCCTGTCTGAATGGCTGTCACAGGGATGTAAAGATCTGCTGTGGCTACAGGATACTCCGTGGAGCATTCACAGAAATCTTCTTCATGCCTTGGAGCTGAATACAAAGGAAGGTGACTACACATCTGCTTTGTGCTGCGTAGGTGAGAAGCGGTGATCGGGGCTGGAGATACAGGGCTGCTTACAGGCTCTGTCCTCTCCCTGACTGACAGCATGCAGCTAACACCTCTTTTAGAACAGAATTCTTAATCAGATTACACACTGCTGCATGAGGCACAAGCACGACACAAACAGACTCAGTCAGGCAGTGCAAAGAGCTCTGATAATATTCAAAGCACAGCCATCTCTGGGGCTGAGGGACGGTGGCAAAACCTCGCGTTTTGGTAAATGTGTTTCATGAAATAAGCAATGTACGGAAAGCAAGAAGAAGAACATGCTTCTGTAGAATTGTGCCATTTAAATTAAAGCAGGACTCCACCCAGGGGAGTAGCAATAGGGGTTACAGAGGTAGCCACCGCATCGGGCCCTTGGGCCAGAGGGGCCCCGAAGGGCCCTCCCTCAACTACAGTATTAGCTCTCTATTGGTCCTGTGCTCTAAATAATCACTTCTATAGATACTTTGAACAGTGGTAATTATTAACAAACGTTTCCCCATTCC
Source organism: Hyperolius riggenbachi (assembly GCF_040937935.1). Lineage (NCBI taxonomy): Eukaryota > Metazoa > Chordata > Amphibia > Anura > Hyperoliidae > Hyperolius > Hyperolius riggenbachi. The sequence continues at coordinate 69,524,355 of NC_090646.1, read as the reverse complement.
CTTCTTGCACCTCTGACACTGTAGTTGCCATTGGCAGGTTTTGGTGCCGTATCAATTGTTATGCATAGAGTGCTTGGGGGGGCCCCATTGTAAAATTTGCATCGGGGCCCACAACTCCTTAGCTATGCCACTGACTCCATCTAATATGTTATTTTAGCTTGGTGTAGAGGAAAGTACGCTCAGGGCCGGTTGTAGCTACAATGGGGCCCTAAGGTGAAAGCAACTTTGAGGGCCCACTTGATGCCCCCTTCCAACCACACCACCTCCAAGGGCCCCTGAGCCGGCTGCCAGGCCCAATTTAATCCCCCCCCCCATCGCACAATATCATTAGGTGTCCATCATATGTCTCCTAAAAAGCATTTTGGGGGTTACATTATTTACCTCCCTCTTTTCCTATACAGAGTAAACACACAACATCCTCACTGTCATGGGTCACCACAGCTGGAGGGGAGGAGGAGCACTTGGGGTCCTGGGGAAATTACCCCCTTATTCTCTCTATGGACAGCAGACCTGAGTAGGCTAAACACCCCAGGTTTTTATGTTTGTCTGGGACCCGCATTGCAGAGGCATGAAATTTCCTTCTGAAAATAATACTATGGCAGCACTCCATAGTTATTGCTTTCTTGTGTTTTGTTTTTGTTTTTTTGGGGGGGAGGGGTTAAGCTTAGAAGTCGGGAAGAGGGTTTGTGAGGGGGAAAGTGGGGGGGGGGGAGTTTAGGCATCAGGAAGAGGATTATCTGGGTGGGGTAGGGGCAGTTAAAGTTAGACATCAGGAACAGTAGTGGGACGAAATTTTGCATCGAACTTCGCAATTACGCATCGTAATCGTAATGCAAAATTTCAGAGAAAATCGTAATTCATTTTGAATGCAAATGTAGTTTTTCAAAATTTTCTGTAATTTTCATGAAATTTCACATAATTTTGTGCTGACTTTAGAGGTTAATAGCAAAGCCCCCAAAATGCTATTGCTACCAAAATTGCTACCTATGTTAAGCAGAATAGTGGGTATAAGTCACAACAATAATTTTTCAAAAAAACCTTGTAGTTTTTTTTTTTTAAACTTGATATTAAAAATGCAAAGAAAAATGTTTTTTAAACTGTCATTTTTCTAAGTTAAAAAAACATTTTTTACTTGCATATTTAAAATCGAGTTTCTTAAAAACTATAAGATCTTTTTGCAAAATTCTTTTTTTTTTAATTGTACCCACGATTCTCCTTAACAAATATAGCAATTTTGGTGTCAATAGCATGTAAGGGGGCTTTGCTATTTACTGCTAAAGTTGGCAAGAAATTAGGCGAAATTTCATAAAATGTTATGCGAAATTACAAATGACTACACAAAATCAATTTAATTTGCAAATCGTAATTATGTATAAGTGTAGTTGCGTAAATTTATGCAAAATTTAGTGAAAATGTAATTTGTTGATTATGATTATCACTAATAAGGAAGGGGGTTTGTCCTGAGAGAAGGGGGGGATTAAGGTTGGGGGGGGGGGGGGCAGTTCTGTGTAAGAGTTGGGTTAGATTTTGTTGTAGTAATATTTACCGATATTTTGCTATCTAAAATTACCAGCATATCAGTAAATGTCCTGATGTTCTAATATTGGCTATTACCCGGTGCCCAAATTTCATAGTGCCTTTATTTCACATACGCTTGGCTGTGGAGACTTTCCCTTGTTTCTTGTCACAGAAATGAAGTGGCTTTCTCTAATAACATTACAGTCAGCAATAAAAAAATTAACATCTTAAGCCGCATCTACACGCGTAGATGCGGCCGCGATGTTCCTTATCAATCGAGCCGCTAATGCGGTTCGATTGATAAGATCCGACAGGACGGATCTCCCCACCGCCGATTCCCTGCTCGCTCCCCGTGAGGGGACAATGGCAGGGAATCGAGCGGAAGATAAGCGGCGCTGGCGGGGACGAGCGGGGAATCGAATGCGGCGCACGCGCGGTGAGCGGGGGACGCAGCGGGCACACGCGGGGATGCGGAAGAGGCGATCCGGCAGCTAATCGAGCCGCCGGATTGCAGCCTCATCTACGCGTGTAGATGAGGCTTAAGTGTCGTGTTGCTGTTGCCACAAGAGTTTTTGTAGCTTTACTAGTAATACTGTAGGAAGAGAAGGGAATCTCTCTATCAATACTTTTAGGCTACTTGCACACCAAGACGTTGCGTTAGGTGCCACGTTAAGGTCGCATAACGTGCACCTAACACAACGTATGGTGCTGCAAGATAGGACAGTAGAGTGAGCCGCGTTAGGCGGCTCTATCCCTATAAGGTCTCCCAGAGTGCCGCAGATTGGCCGGCAGGACCACGTGATGCGGAGCGAGACACTCCGCATCACATGGTCCCGCCGGCCAATCAGCTGCCGCCAGTGCAGTGAATATTAAGTAGCCATGTGCGCGGCTACTGTAGCTGGCTCTCCCTGCCTCCTCTCTGCCCCCCACTGAGCATGTGCAAACAGTCTAACGCGGCTATAGCCGCTCTAACGCCGTAGCATGCTGCACTTTCGGGATAACGTGCAGCGTTACATGTAATGCAACGTGGGCTGTGTGAACAGCCCACTTGTGTTACATTGCTGTGCGTTGGGGGTGCGTTACAGGCGCACTAACGTGTGCCTGTAACGTCTTAGTGTGTAAGCAGCCTTAAGAAAGAAGTTATGAGTCAGGATGATACCAACATCTTGCTTTTACTGATGGCTAACACGGTATAATACTCTACTGATACTATCTATAAAAAAACAAAAACTTGTTTGGAGTTGTGTGTTTAGTAAAACGCTATAGACTGGATTCAAAGTAGCATAGTATAGCATAGTGGTTGGTAAGTGTACTGGTTAAGGGCTTCGCTTCTGACGTAGGCAACCTGGGTTCAAATCTCTTTCAATTCCGTAAGCCAGTACCTATTCAGTAAGGAGTTATAGGGCACTGCCTACTGATTGCGCACTAGTTACTGCCTCTCAAGCACTTTGAGTCCAACCGGAGAAAAGCGCTATGCAAATATTGGAATAATTATTAGTATATCAGCAGATAAATAAGTTCAATGGTAATGTTTACACTAGCGCTGGACATCATTGCTCAAGCAACTTCACATTTGGCGGACAATACATATTGCACTCACGGTTGTCTCATGAACGCTGCGCTACCGTCTCACTAAGGCCTATATGCAATTCACTTTTTCTCCTAAGTTTTCTCCTAAGAGATACATTTTCATCTTCTGTTTAAAATAAGTTTTCAGCACCCTGCAACTGAAAAGGTACTAAAGAGTAGTCCTGTCAAATTTATCCCTAGTCCTGTCTCCTATCTTTCCTAGGAGGAAACTTAGGAGAAAGAACCATAAGGACCATATAGTGAATCACTGGATCACCTGGACATTACTTCTTAGATTCACACCTGTCTCACTCGCTCAGGCTCAGACTGTGTGTAAAAATCATGTTTTGACTTTAAAAACCTCTTTAACATAATTGCCTATCCTAAAATGCTGCATCCCCACGGCTGAAAACTCAATCACCCCAAACTCCCTGGGGCACATCGCGGGGCTCCTTCCGCATAGAGGCGGAGCTTTGGACTGTAGCTCTGCCTCTATACGCGTCCATCAGCTTGGATCGCCGCCTCTCCCCGCCCCTCTCAGTCTTCCTTCACTGAGAGGGGCGGGGGAGAGGCGACGATCAGCGCTGATTGACGCGCATGGAGGCAGAGCTACAGCCCAAAGATCTGCCTCCTTACGGCAGCAAAATTCACGACCAAGAAAGTTGTGGATTTTGCTGGGGGAGTTGGGGGTGATCTATGGAGCTTTCAGCCGCGGGGATGCAGCGTTTTAGAAGGGGCAATTATGTTAAAGAGGTTTTTAAAGTAAAAACCTCATTTTTAGGAGACTTCAGAGTCTCTTTAAATGTTATACCGCTATTGCAGTGTGTTGTTTCTTGTCAATTAGGCCCTTATTCAACTCGCCTTTCTCCTATAAGTTTGCTCCTGGGTGATATTTTCACACCTTATCAATAAAATGCCCTTTAAGCGCCCAGCAAGCAAGAAAATACTTAAAAGAGTTTAGATAGTACATTTTCATCTACTATTTTGTACTTTTCCTATTACAAAGTGCTATGAAAAAAGTCAGGAGAAAAAGTGAATTGCATGTGGCCCCAGATGACTGTGACTGAAGTCTGACTGGATCAGCCACATGCTTGTTGTATATGCAACACCATATAATGTGCTGTTATTGTTATGTTATATACTGCTGCCTTTGGAGGGCATAGTTCCTTTAAGACTGCAGAGAATTCTGGAAGAGAGGCTGGAGTGAGCAGAGGCTGCTGGGAGCTGAGGTGTGGCTGGTGTGCCTAGAGCCTGGGAGTTAGAGATGGGAAGTTCGGATCTTTTCAATGATCCGGATGATTCGAATCGGATCATTGAAGAGATCCGGATCTTTGATCCGAATCTCGGATCATTTTACTACTGAAGCATTCGGGGGAGAAATGACTAGCAGGGCAGGAGAAGGGGAGGGGGGTGGACACACAGAGAAGGCCAGGGAGTGGATAGAGAAGGGAGGAGGGACGAGCAGAGAGCAGAAATGTTTGCACACAATACCCACATGCTGCAATCATTTGCTTTACATGTATTTCACCTACATGTTCATCTGTACACTCTGAAAGTAAACAGTCGCACAGTGAAAGAAAGCATTCCCCACAGATAAGTGCAGCTGTTCAGAGCGAGTGCAGGAGGATATTGCACAGCAATCACAGTGCCTGCAAAGTTACTGAGCTGTGCTGAGCCAAAAGCTTCCAATGTGTTTACTGTGCACAACTACAGAACAGACAGCAGCACGTTATATAGCCACTATGTGTGCTCTACACATATCTGGCAGTGGCACCCATGTCCCCTCTCTCTCATCTACCTGCTATCCCTGCAAGGCTGCCTCCTATCCAACAGAGCGATTCATCTCAGCTCTGCTTCCAGGACCCCCGCTGCCCGCTGAGAGGGGGCGTGTCGCTCCGTGCCCTGCCCCTTTTCCGATCCGAATCACTCATTTTGATGATTCGGATGATTCGACTCACAAAATAGATTCGGATCAAAGATCCGAATCGTTCATGATCCGGACAACACTACTGGGAGTGAGGTCTGGAGTGACTGGGACTGGATCTTCAGGCCTAAATCCATCAGACTGGCTTCCATTTGTTTTCTGAGTGTGAAGAAGGGATCCTGTGAGTGACAAAGATTGCTGCACCCTGAGCTGAATCTTGGAGAAAGGATACAGCTGCCGGACCAGAACTGTGTGAACCTGTGAGGTTGGTGGAGTCTGGATTGTACAAGCCGTGTGGACTTCAGAAGGAACCATTTTAGCTGGATTACAAAGTTTGTGAATCTCAGTGTCCTCAAAACTTCTGCCTGGGAGTTCTGCACCTGCTGAGTGACCATTATCAGGGACTGGCCCTGCACCTCATGGTAGGAACTATCTTTGCAGTGATAGAGGGGCAGTAACCTGGCTGAGAGGTTTGGGAGTCATACCACTCCTCTTACAACAAACTGTGGACAGTGTATGTCAGGACTGTTTGCCATAGCCTGCCATTCTGAACTATAGCCTGGTTAACCTGTCCCCTCTCACATCACTGGCATCTATGCTGCTATTGCTGAGCGCATCGGGAGTCTACTTGCTGCTGCACCTTCTTCACAAGGCGCCCAACTGTGCACATGACATTCCTTAAAGGGGTACCCCGAGTGCAGAACTGCATTATAGCCCACTGGCCAGTCGGGAGTTAAATAAGGTTGTGCTACTGATGGCACTTTCTTAAGTTTGTTTCTTTGCTATGGTTGTGCGTCTTTCGCCAGTGTAGTGTGCACTTCTTTAAAGTGACACTGGAGGGGCGCAAGAGGTTACTACCGTGTGTTGATTGCAGTTTATTAAGCTTGTCCCTTTGCTGCGGTGCGTTCTGCGCCAGTCTAGTGTACACTTGTTTAGAGTGACACTGGAGGGGCGCAGGAGGTGGCTACTTTGGACATACACTTTTGATGCACTTTGAATGTGTACGGTATATTACTTTTATTGTTATGATCTTGCTGAGTTAACAAGTGTTTGATTAGTGCTATATTTTCTATTGCTTACGTCACACCATTAGATCACGTTGGTCTGTGGGGAATAAATATATTGCATTGATACTGGTGTCTGCATGATTCTGGGAGGCAGGGTGCCACTGGAGGCGGTATCCACTAAGAGGCCCCGTTACATTCATTAGCGATCCAGTCTGTCTCGCTACATATACACTACTGCAACCAAAGAGACCACCAGCACAGCCAGGCAACTAGTCACAGCCAGGCAACTAGTCATTTTTAAAAGGAAATACTTATGGCAGCCTCCATACCCCTCTCAGTCCAGGGGCTTCATTCACTAAACCGTGATAAGACAAATATCACACCTTATCAAAGATAGCACACGTTAGCAAAGTAATCACACGTTATCAAAGTTAACATGCCTTATCAGAGTAGCATAGCGAGCGCTACAAACTTATGCCTAATTGGCAATGGCTCTCGTCCTGACCTGAGCCCCTGCGGGTTCGTAGCGCTCGTTATGCTACTCTGATAAGGGGTGTTGACTTTGATAACGTGGGATACCTTTGATAAGGTGTGATATTGTCTTATCACGGTTTAGTGAATCAAGCCCAGGGTGTCCTTAAAAAATGCAAGTTATATCTGCAGAGCCACATCCTTCCTATTACGTAACTTCAGCAAGTCCTTTTGAGAAGCCCCCTGTCTGTACAGTACAGGTGCTGTCCGAGGTGCTGGAGAGAATTGTCTGAAACTTACACCCAACCAAGAGGCAATGCAGAACATGTGTCCGCCTACATATCTGCCAGGGTTTAAATGCAAATAGTGGTATAATCGTAGCTGATCATAGAATGAATGACAAATCATTTATGGGACTAGAATGAAACAATGGTAAGTTTGAATTTTCACATCATTATACAATAGATATTATTGAGATTTTGCATAGGCATCTCTTTACTGATCTTCACTGATCAAAGCTGTAGAAGTTAGTTTTTTAGTTCCTTCTAGACAGGGGGCGTAACTACATTGAGCTGGCGCACCCTGCAAAGATTTGTTGCCTCCTTTCACCAAGTATTTTAAGACGTTTGAGAGCGATTGAGCGGTTTGTCTGTGAGGCTGGGTTCACATATGACAAAGCGTGAAAAAGTAGCGTTTTACGATGGTGCGTTTGCATTTTGTTATTGCGTTTTTACCGCATTTTTGGTGCGTTTTGCATTTGCGTTTTTTTACGCAGATGCGTTTTTCATGTGTTTTGCGTGTTTTAAAGCATTTGCGGTTCGCTAAGGCTGCTTTCACAGTGGGACGTTACAGGCGCACGTTAGTGCAGCCTGTAACGCAGCCCACCGCACGGCAATGAAAAATCAATGAGCTGTTCACAGTGCCCACGTTGCGTTGTTTGTAACGCAGAAGGCAAAAACAAAGTTCTGCATGCTGTGCGTTATAAGCGGCTAAGCCGCGTTAGACTGTTCGCCCATGCTCAGTGATGTTGGAGGAGGAGGTCTCCCCTCCTCCTCCTCGGCCAGGCACATGGCTAATTAATATTCACTGCACGCTGTGAAGTGCAGTGTTTACTTCCTGGAGCGCCGCTCTGTGCGGCGATTGGCTGGCGGGACCACATGCGTCCAAGAGTACGCATCACAGGACGCATGAAGATCCACATAACGCGGCTCGATCTGATGTCCAGCATCAACCCCACTATGCGTTGCATTAGGTGCACGTTATGCGACCTTAACGTAGCACCTAACGCAACGTCTTAGTGGGAAAGAAGCCTAATGAAAAACGCATATGCGTTTTGTATTCATTTTTTGTTTTTTTTAATTTATGCAAATCACTAGGAAGAGGAAACACATCAGAGATCTTTCATTTTTAATTGAAAACGCATGAAAAACGCAATGCATACGCATTACCCTAGACTTTCATTATGTACCTTTTGTAAGCCAGCCTACATATTATGCAGAACGCATACTGTACAAATGCAGTGTAACACAGCTTCTTCTGCATCCCATAGACTAACATTGCTGTGTTTCCCGCTACGCTAGCGTTTCTACTATGTGTGCACCCAGCCTGAATGAACAGATTATTCAGTAGGGCTTTGCCATCAGTAATAAGTATCTCCATGGACTTTTTGTTTTGCCAAGAAGTTACTTATCCTAACACGGTGCATTTCTGACCGTAAAAAGAGGGTTGTGCTTTATAAGTATACTTACCTAGGCTGATCTATTTCTGACTGCAGTACCTTAAGGGTGTGCCTGTTACTATGGCAGCACTGGCAAACTGCCCTGTGGAGAATCGCCAAGCTCTTATCAATAAGGCCTTGCTCATAATATACGCATTGTTGTGTGCATTTTGGCAATGCCTATGGTGTGCTTACACCATTTGGCAATTCCAACCATCCCTACACAGGAAGCTAATCCTCCTCCAAAATACTCGAAAACCCTTAAAAGGACACTGAGCAGTAAAAATAAATGAAACCGGTACTTACCTGGGGCTTCCTCCAGCCTGCTTCCTAAGCTGGCTACGAACGGTCCAATTTCTAGCGAAAAATCGTTTGAGCGATCAGAAATTCTGATCAGAAGTGAAATATTGTAATACATCGTTCACTACACCATCAACGAACCAATCTTGGCTTCCTATCTATCACAACCAACAAGAAAATCCAAATTTGTTTCGACAAAAATTCATTTGGCCTACATTTTTTTCACTCGTTCATAATCAATTGTGTCCATCAACTGAGATTATTTACAACCAATCCGATCAAAATTTCTGATCACTCGAACGATTTTTCTTAGAAATTGGACCGTTAGTGGCCACCTTTACAGTATGCTGTGAGGCTCCTCTCCGGGTCCTGCTGCAGACTCCACTACCGGCGACATTGGGGTCACTTCCTTACCGGCGACACTTCCTTAACAGTGAGGCTACATGTCATCGCGCTGCCCGTTACGTGTCATCATGGTGGCCGGTGTGACAGTACTGCACATGTGCGGTTCAGAGTTAAAAAACCGCACATGCGCAGTACTGTCATGCCGGCCGCCGTGATGACGCATAGCATTACCATTAAGGAAGTGTCGGGCTACACTCGGCCTGGTTGTCGGCGGTAGTGAAGTCTGCAGTTGGGCCCGGAGAGGAGCCTGTAGGACGCCGGGGGACCTTGTGGCCTGCGGTGGGCTGGAGGAAGCCCCAGGTAAGTACCAATTTCATTTATTTTTACAGCTCAGGGCCCCTTTAAATAAAAAGTTGTGTAACCAGAGCAGGACAGGTATACACTGACTGCAATATCAGCCCCAGAAGAAGTGGTAGGCAACAGGATCGTCGGCTGTGCATCTTCCCCCTTGCACCCAAAATGGCATGCGCAACAAGCTTTAAAGAGGAACTTGGCTAACTTGGCCATTTGAAACAGCCGTTATTTCCCACAATGCAACTAGGTTCGTAGTCAGGACAATTTCAGGGCCATGGCCCTGACATCACACTGTGGGAATGAGTTTCACCACAATATTAGCCATATAGATGTTCCTGATGATCTGGTCGTTAAAAGGTAAAGTTCAATCATGGGTTAAAGCTACTCTAAAACTATGTACTTGTAAAAGTACACCGCAATAAAACAAAGTTGTATCCTGGCAGTACCATATCAGCCTACCATTTTTTACCATCATCTACTGCATGGAAGCCAAGCCAGCTGCCATGGTAACTGCCCTTACACATCACCTCTGCTGCTTGTTCTGCGGTGACCTCAGAGCATTTCATTGTCTCCCGCCTGTAACCAGCATGTTTTGGTGCAGAGGATGAACACTCTCCCCTTCTGTTTTGTACAGAGTGCGTAATTAAAAGCTCTGTACTGAAGGAATACTTTTCTTAGAAATAGATTTGTAAGCATGATTTAATTTAGAAGACAGTAATGGCCAACACAAGTCCTCTTGGGCAGCACTCACGGCACGACCTCCCCATCACCTCTTCATACCGCCGCTACCTGTACAATACGGCGCTCCCCTCTCCCTCCGAACCCCCCTCCGGTAAACCTGGCACAGATGGCAGCTGTAATTGATGCCATGTTGCATCCCAGATAACCTCTCTCTACATCGTCTGCTGCCTCCGATGAACCGTCCTCCCCTGGAAGCAGATCTCACCGCCACGTCTAAGCAGGGAACAATATGCAGAAAATTAAAAGTAATTGGAGATACAAAAAGGTAGGCACACACTGTCATTAATGCATGGGAGGGAGGTTTAACAGGGAACCGTGGTAAGCATTCATTGATTTCTGAGGTAGCCCCCATGTCACACTAGCAACTTCGTAGCAAAGCCTGTTTGATGGCCGCAATTAATGTCTGTGAAGCCAGGAGTGGCTGCTTGCGTGACATAGTAATTAGGTGTGCACGAGGAAAAATGGGCGCCCATTTTCGTTAATAAAATTATTGTTGATATCTACTGCTATTCTTCATTTTTAAATTTGCAAATAGTGTAAATAATCGTAATAGAATATTGGTATGTATTAACAATATTAACAATATTTTACTACAACTTAACCTAACCCTACTGTCACATAGAACCCTCCCTGATGCCTAACCCTAAACCCCCCTTCCTGATGCCTAACCCTAAACCCCCCTTCCTGATGCCTAACCCTAAACCCACCTTCCTGATGCCTAACCCTAAACCCCCCTTTCTGATGCCTAACCCTAAAACCTCCCTTCCTGATGCCTAACCCTAAAACCCCCCTTCCTGATGCCTAACCCTAAAACCTCCATTCCTGGCTCCTAACTCTAAACCCCCCTTCCTGATGCCTAACCCTAAAACCTCCCTTCCTGATGCCTAACCCTAAACCCCCCTTCCTGATGTCTAACCCTAAAACCTCCCTTCCTGATGTCTAACCCTAAACCCCCCTTCCTGATGCCTAACACTAACCACCCCCCCCCCCTTCCTGATGCCTAACCCTAAAACCTCCCTTCCTGATGCCTAACTCTAAACCCACCTTCCTGATGCCTAACTCTAAACCCACCTTCCTGATGCCTAACTCTAAACCCCCCTTCCTGATGCCTAACCCTAAACCCCCCTTCCTGATGCCTAACCCTAAACCCACCTTCCTGATGCCTAACCCTAAACCCCCCTTCCTGATGCCTAACCCTAAAACCTCCCTTCCTGATGCCTAACCCTAAAACCCCCCTTCCTGATGCCTAACCCTAAAACCTCCATTCCTGGCTCCTAACTCTAAACCCCCCTTCCTGATGCCTAACCCTAAAACCTCCCTTCCTGATGCCTAACCCTAAACCCCCCTTCCTGATGCCTAACACTAACCACCCCCCCCCCTTCCTGATGCCTAACCCTAAAACCTCCCTTCCTGATGCCTAACCCTAAAACCCCCCTTCCTGATGCCTAACCCTAAAACCCTCCTTCCTGATGCCTAACCCTAAAACCCTCCTTCTTGATGCCTAACCCTAAAACCCTCCTTCCTGATGCCTAACCCTAAAACCCCCTTCCTGATGCCTAACCCTAAAACCTCCCTTCCTGATGCCTAACCCTAAACCCCCCTTCCTGATGCCTAACCCTAAATCCCCCTTCCTGATGCCTAACCCTAAAACCCCCCTTCCTGATGCCTAACCCTAAAACCTCCCTTCCTGATGCCTAACCCTAAAACCCCCCTTCCTGATGCCTAACCCTAAAACCCTCCTTCCTGATGCCTAACCCTAAAACCCTCCTTCCTGATGCCTAACCATAAAACCCTCCTTCCTGATGCCTAATCCTAAAACCCCCTTCCTGATGCCTAACCATAAAACCTTCCTTCCTGATGCCTAAACCCCCCTTCCTGATGCCTAACCCTAAACCCCCCTTCCTGATGCCTAACCCTAAACCCCCCTTCCTGATGCCTAACCCTAAACCCCCTTTCCTGATGCCTAACCCTAAACCCCCCTTCCTGATGCCTAACCCTAAACCCTCTTTCCTGATGCCTGACCCTAAACCCCCCTTTCTGATGCCTAACCCTAAATCCCCCCTTCCTGATGCCTAACCCTAAACTCCCCTTCCTGATGCCTAACCCTAAAACCCTCCTTCCTGATGCCTAGCCCTAAAACCTCCCTTCCTGATGCCTAACCCTAAAACCCCCCTTCCTGATGTCTAACCCTAAAACCTCCCTTCCTGATGCCTAATCCTAAAACCCCCTTCCTGAGGCCTAACTCTAAAACCCTCCTTCCTGATGCCTAACCCTAAAACCTCCCTTCCTGGCTGGTGCCTAACCCCTCCCCCCCCTTTCCCGCCTGAAGCATAACCCCTTACTACCGCCTAACCCTAAAACCACTCTTAGTGACACCTAACCCTAAACCCCCCCAGCCTGACACCTAACCCTAAACCCCTTACCTTCCTAATGCCTAACCCTAACCCCCCCTTCCTGGTGCCCAACCCTAAAACCCCCCAGCCCAACACCTAACCCTAAATCCCTTCCCTTCCTGACGCCTAATGTTCAAAATGATAAATTTCAAAACAATAGTTTTAAAAATGAATAATTTGTAATACAAATATGTTCTAATTTTCAAAACAATAATAAAAAAAAAATCAAATACTATAATGTTGTAATTTTGATAAATTTCTCCTATGGGGCCCCCAAATCATCCATTAGCTGCTGGGTGCCCAGATTTCCTGCTTCCATTATTAGCAGCTGCACTGATTAACATATCGGTAATCAGGAAGGCAGATACAAACCTGTAAGGTCTCTGCTTTATGCCACATGTATGACCCTTACGAGCATCAACATTTATGCCAAAATAATTGTAGATATTGTATAGCTACAAGGTTAAAGTACAAGCAGCACCAGATTATCCACAGGGCAAACTAGGTGAGTGTCTAGGCCCTGGTAGGTGCCCAGGGGCCTGGATGCCATCTAAACTATGCCCCTCCCTCCACCTCACCTTACCAAGTAGGGCAAATGGAGGCCAAAGCAGCTAGCTTACCTAGCATCCTATTATGCCTTAAAGAGGAACTTTAACCCAAGGTTGATCTTTATCCCAATCAGTAGCCCTTTTCTACAATAAATCTATACATTTTCTCGACTAGAATATCAGAGACGCCTGTCTGGTTGATATTGTGGTGAAACCCCTCCCACAGTGTGATGTCATGGTCCTGCTGTGCTTAAAGAGACTCTGTAACAATTTTTTCAGCCTTAGTTCTTCTATCCTATGAGTTCCTATGCCTGTTCTAATGTGCTGGGGCTTACTGCAGCTCTTCCTAATTACACTGTCTCTGTAATAAATCAATGTATCTTTCCTCTGTCCTGTTTGTCGGGCTAAGGCTTTGATTGTGTGGAATGTGCAGGGCTGCTTGTGATTGGTAGAAGCGATACACACCCTCTGCAGGCCCCCTGCATACTCACACACTATGCTTAGCTGAGCCTATTAGAAGCTGGTTAGTTTGTTTGTAAACATTGCCTAAAACTGTTAATTACAAGCCAGGATTGCAGCAGAGAGTGGCAGAAACAGCACAGAGGGGCACAGGAGAAAATAAGGAATAGAATGGTATGCTTTTTAGTGTAAGAATATTAGAGTACAGATTCTCTTTAAAGGATAACTGAGGTGACATGTGACATGATGAGATAGACATGCGTATGCACAGTGCCAAGCACACAAATACAGTGGCTTGCAAAAATATTCGGCCCCCTTGAAGTTTTCCACAATTTGGCACATTACTGCCACAAACATGAATCAATTTTATTGGAATTCCATGTGAATGACCAATACAAAGTGGTGTACACGTGAGAAGTGGAATGAAAATCATACATGATTCCAAACATTTTCTACAAATCAGTAACTGCAAAGTGGGTGTGCGTAATTATTCGGCCCCCTGAGTCAATACTTTGTAGAACCACTTTTGCTGGAATTACAGCTGCCAGTCTTTTAGGGTATGTCTCTACCAGCTTTGCACATCTAGAGACTGAAATCCTTGCCCATTCTTCTCTGCAAAACAGCTCCAGCTCAGTCAGATTAGATGGACAGCGTTTGTGAACAGCAGTTTTCAGATCTTGCCACAGATTCTCGATTGGATTTAGATCTGGACTTTGACTGGGCCATTCTAACACATGGATATGTTTTGTTTTAAACCATTCCATTGTTGCCCTGGCTTTATGTTTAGGGTTGTTGTCCTGCTGGAAGGTGAACATCCCCCCCAGTCTCAAGTCTTTTGCAGACTCCAAGAGGTTTTCTTCCAAGATTGCCCTGAATTTGGCTTCATCCATCTTCCCATCAACTCTGACCAGCTTCCCTGTCCCTGCTGAAGAGAAGCACCCCCAGACCATGATACTGCCACCACCATATTTGACAGTGGGGATGGTGTGTTCAGAGTGATGTGCATTGTTAGTTTTCCGCCACACATAGCGTTTTGTATTTTGGCCAAAAAGTTCCATTTTGGTCTCATCTGACCAGAGCAACTTCTTCCACATGTTTGCTGTGTCCCCCACATGGCTTGTGGGAAACTGCAAACAGGACTTCTTATGCTTTTCTGTTAACAATGGATTTCTTCTTGCCACTCTTCCATAAAGGCCAATTTTGTGCAGTGCATGACTAATAGTTGTTCTAGGACAGATTCCCCCACCTGAGCTGTAGATCTCTGCAGTTCGTCCAGAGTCACCATGGGCCTCTTGACTGCATTTCTGATCAGCGCTCTCCTTGTTCGGCCTGTGAGTTTAGGTGGAACGACTTGTCTTGGTAGGTTTACAGTTGTGTCATACTCCTTCCATTTCTGAATGATTGCTTGAACAGTGCTCCGTGGGATGTTCAAGGCTTTGGAAATCTTTTTGTAGTCTAAGCCTGCTTTAAATTTCTCAATAACTTTATCCCTGACCTGTCTGGTGTGTTCTTTGGACTTCATGGTGTTGTTGCTCCCAATATTATCTTGGACAACCTCTGAGGTCGTCACAGAGCAGCTGTATTTGTACTGACATTAGATTACACACAGGTGCACTCTGTTTAGCCATTAGCACTCATCAGGCAATGTCTATGGGCAACTGACTGCACTCAGACCAAAGGGGGCTGAATAATTACGCACACACCACTTTGCAGTTATTTATTTGTAAAAAATGTTTGGAATTATGTATGATTTTCGTTCCACTTCTCACATGTACACCACTTTTTATTGGTCTTTCATGTGGAATTCCAATAAAATTGATTCATGTTTGTGGCAGTAATATGACAAAGTGTGGAAAACTTTAAGGGGGCCGAATACTTTTGCAAGCCACTGTAACTAGGCTGTGTTTTTTTTTTTCCTCTGCCTGAAAAAGTTAAACATCAGGTATAAAAGTGACAGTTTCTGTCCAGGTCGGGACTGGGTTAGACTATAGCATAACCCTCACAGACCACCCTGCCAGAAAATGGCTTCTGTAAGCAGAAAAGAGATAAAAGGATCAATAATTCATAGAGCTCTGACATACTTCAATGAAGGTGTCATTGAGCAGAGACAATGAAACAGTAAAAACTTAAAAACTAGTTTTAAATATAATATAAAACTGTGGGATATCTAAAACAGTCATTTTTAAGAGAAGGAGGATAGATACAATTGTTTTTCTCATCAGTTTATTTTCACCTCGGACGTCCTTTAACTACTTAAGGACCTTAGTGATTGAACTCTACGTCCTGTTTGTTTTGATGGCTACCTGGCTGCCAGGGAGTAGATTTCAATCCACCGATGCTGCGTATTCTCGCCACTTTCGTCGCTCCCGACAATCTCGCCACCGTCTCCTCACCGCAGCTCACTTGCTCTCCCTGTCTCTATAACGGCAGAGCCCTGTGAGCAGGTCAGGAGTCTATTTCATTGGCTCCTGACCCTGTCTATCAACGTAAGCCGCTTCCATTGGCTTACATTGATAGGCAGGGTCAGGAGCCAGTGAAAGCTGCTCCTGCCCGGCTCACAGGAACTCTGCCGTCATAGAGATGGCAGAGTGGTGGCCCAGGTTCCCAGGTGGATATGTGTGGTGATTCATCGCTATTCCGCCATTTCTGGTACCAGCGGTCTCTGGTCCTTAAAGGACTTACGAGGCCAAATACCAAAAAAATGTTAAGTACCTGCATCATGTTTGAATGCACGGAGGACGCCATCCGTGCCCACCATGCAGTTCTGCCGGGTACCCGCAGTTCAATGCCCCCCCCCCCCCCCGGGCCGCTCCCGACCCCACGGAGAGCCCAGGTCGGGCTCTCCTGCCTCTTGTAAAATGGCCGCCGGAGCTGCAGCTCTAGGGCCTCCCCCCCGACCCATACACGGGAGACAGCCTGTAGCGTGGATCGGGGGAGGCCCTAGAGCTACGCAGCTGCACTCGCGTCTATACAGGCTGCGCTGCCAGCTCCGGCGGCCATTTTACAAGAGGCAGGAGAGCCCGACCTGGACGGTGGGGTACTTAACTTTTTTTTGTATTTGGCCTCATAAGACCTTTAAAGGGAACCAGAGATGAACTATTCACACAAAATAAACATATCAGTTGATAGCTTGTAAAGAATAAATGCTCTACCTGATAATTTCGCCACTCTGGTGTACCTTTTTGAGTGTTTTTTTATCCATTATTGCTCCAGGAAATATCCAATATGGCCGCCGGCTCATATCTGTTCTGCTTCCGGGTTATAAGTTGTTCTGGATGTGCTGTCTATCCTCTATGAGGCTATAGACAAGCAGGGCTGCTGCAGCCTTTCATCTGTCTGCTTTCAACTATTATTCTGGTATGCTGTGTGGCTGCCTGTAGGAAGTGTCTCTCATAGAAATGAAACTGCATACAGTAGATAATGACTGGCTGCACAGTGCACACAGATACACTGTTTCAGAGCTTATTTCTCGGCAGCAGCAGCCCCTCCCATGTCAACAGCTCTGAGTATGAAATCTGATCCAGGAGGTGGCAGGCTTGGGCTTGAAAAGACTCCACAGAAGAGTGACTCAGCTATAATGATTCCAGGTTAAACCTCGACTGAATAGTCGGTGAATTCTTATCACAGTTGATAACAGATAGATTAGACTGAGAAGAATAAAACTAAAAGCAGGGTAGGTGTTTACTGTCATGTTCCCACTGATAAATGTAATAAAATACATGAGGATGCTTCGTCTCTGGTTCTCTTTAAGGGGGCAGAGACCGCTGGTACTTAAGTGGTTAAAGACCAAGACAAAGTTCAATATAGTTTCAATTACTGTATTTTAACACTTAACCTCCCTAGCGTTCTGGACGAGTTGCACTTTGGGGTGGATCGGGAGTCCCTGTGACGTCACGATGTCCATGACGTCGATGACGTCACTCCGTTCGTCACCATGGCGATGGGGGAAGCCCTCAAGGAAATCCCGTTCAGAACGGGATTTCCTTTTGGGCGTGATCGCCAGCGGCAATCGGAAGGGTGGGAGGGAAGGAGCTGGACGGGGAGAATCATGTAGCTAGCGCAAGGCTAGCTACATGATATTAAAAAAAAAAATCGGGCAAAAAAAACCCTCAGAACGCCCAGCAGGTTAATACAGAGTTCATGGAATGTATATAGAGAGGGGTATAATACTTTATTATCTAGGCCAGTTTTTAACATTGAGTCTCAAGCGACCAGAAAGCTTACTTTTCTGGCATCAGCTAATCCCAGGCTGGTGCCTGATAACTGAAATTCTACTGTATATACATAAATGATAACTTTAACTCACAATAAAGCAGTTGTCCCACACCCATCAGACGCGGTCTGGATACACCATACTTTCTAAGAGGAGAGCTGTAACATCCATTAGGCTCTGTCCTTGTAAGTATACAGAAGAGGAGTTCATCTACTCTCTCTGTATAAATGGTTAGCGGCATATCCTGTTCATTTAGCATTATCCGCACATAATAAATGGTTGAATCCGCAGTATTTTATTACAATCATGCTTCTTGTAGCACCTCGTGCATTTGCTCTGAGATAATGGATTACCTTTATTTGCTTATAATCAGATTAATTTCTCAGAGAACGGCCTCTTCCCCTTATTGCCGCACGCCCCGCGCAGAAGGAAGATCTCAGATACGCAGACGTACTTCTATATAAATAGCCTTGCTGATACAATGCGGCGCGCGGGACGCGCATTGTACAGCTCAGCAGCCGCACTCTGCACTGTTTACCAACACACAGCCTGCCGAGGAAATTCAATTAGCCATAATTATCGGGGGAAGTGAACCCAACTCTAATATGATAATTCAACCCCAAAATTATCTTCGATTAAAAATACAGTTAAAATGTTTAACCCGGTGCTACCCCTCACAGATGTTCTATTATCGTCTTACTCAGGGCTGAATTTATACTTTTTGTGCCCTTAGGCACAATGTTGTGTCTCCCCTTTCCTGTGAAGAAGTCCCCTCCCATTCCACATGCAGCCCCTTCTTCAATGTCTATCATTCATATATTGTAGCCTCACTCTTTCATTTCAGCTTCCTCTTTCATATGCAGCAACTCCTCTTTCATGTTCAGGTGCCCCATAGGGCTGCAGTCGCCCTAGGCCCGGGCCTTTGCGGCCTTTCCAAAAATCCATCCCTGGTCTTACCTAACCTTTCTCCCACACTAACCCTTCCCTTTACCTACTCCTAGCACTAACCTACCGCTATCTAAGCCTACATTCACTAACCTATCACTATCTAAGCGTACTACTAACCCATCTATGCCTCCTTCTAACATTAGCTCGGTAACTTACTCCACCGCTATCTATGATGCAATCTCCGCTGCTTTTCATCCATGCAATGTTTTGGCTTCAATCTTTGCTTCTCAAGACCAAGTTGCCCACTGTGCACAGTAATAACCACAAATACTATTATAGTCTACGCAACACTCAAGTTTCCTTTTGACCATGCGCACCCTCGTTTGTCTCTGTTGCTAGGCATAAATTGGTTTAATGGCATAATGGTTAATGTTTAATGGCATAGCAAGGGGCCGAGAGGAGGAGTCAGTAGTGGTGGAACCAGGGGACATGCAAGAATCAGCGATTGCGCAGATGTGCATTGCATGCAGTGAAGTGGGAACCGAATCTTACACGTTGTACACTGACTATTGTATCAAAGTGTGACATTCAGTGTTGTCCCATGAAAAGATGTAATAAAATATTTATTAAAACGTGAGAGGTCTTGCCTCCTGCTATGATTTTGTAGCACATACTTCTATAGCATAAAAACAAAAGCAAAACAATAATAATAATAAAAAATGAAAATACAACTAAAAACACTGAAATGGGCCTCATTGTTCTGTAGAGTATACAATAAAATTTTACCTGAATCAGACAATATGAGTTTTCAGTGGGGAGGTAATTCCACCACTACCTCACATTTTTAAGCTGTTTCTAGTGTATTTTAATCGTCCTGTTGTCTCTGTTTTGTCGGGTGCATGAAAAAGCGACGCCAGGAAAAAAGGGCCCGGCTGGATAACAAATTGGCTATAACAAAATCTCGACAACGATAAACATTGTTAACGAAAATCGTTAACGATAAATGTCGTTTTAAAACAGACAGGAGATGAAAATGAAAAGATATTAAAAATCATTACATAATTCAACAATACAGCTTAACCTAACCCTAACTCCCTAACTCTAACATTCCCCTACCCCGGTCGTGCCTTACTGTAACCCCCCCCCCCCCCCTGGTGTTGCCTAACCCTAGCAACCACCAAATCCCCCAACCCCCCCCCCCCCCCCCTCCCCGGTGGTGCCTAGCCTTAACCACCCCCACTGCAGAAACAACCTTACATACATGGAAATTATCATATCTTTGATAACATAAAATCTGTTCATACAAACAAAATAATATGGCAAAAGCTATAACGTTGCAAGTTTCTAAAACGATAACATACTTCACAAACTTTAATGTTGTACTGTTGAAAACGATATTTATCTCGTGCCCTTTTCTCTGCTTTGGGCGCCGTATTAGCGATAAATGCATTAGAGTCTATGGAGGCACCCTTTTCCTCCACTAGCTGCCGGCGCCCTTTTTTACTGCTACTGTACAGTTGTGTTCTATTCCCTGTACTTCTCCAGCATGTTCCTTTGCACAGGTTCTGTACTTGTACACAGTTCTCAGGGGGTGTTGGTGCATTGAGGTAACCTCTGAATAATCTAAACTGCCTTAAATAGAATCAGAATTCTGATAACCTGCTGCTTCTCCTTTTTTTAAAATGTTCTTTTTCCCTTATAAAGCTTTTTCATGCTTCTCTGCACCTTGAAATTAAAGACAAAAACTTAAATATCAGGATTGGAGCTGATCCTGGCCGTGAAGGGAAATATAAATCCCCGCACAGATGGAGGCTCCAAATCCTGCTGCACCAGCGCCAATAGCCAAACAGCCGAACCCCAGTGCAGCGCCGGCGGCCGCCTGGCTCGCTTCGCTCTGTGCTAGACTGACGTTAGAGAGACAGCGAGGAGGAGACCTCGACGCTCCACACATCCTCAAACACCTCATTATTACACCTTGTTTTAGAAGTTTGCTGTTCTATTTTAAAGGCTAAGTTTAAAATGAAGGATGGAAGGAAATACAATGTAGTGGGCTTATGTTTTACCGTAAACGGTAAAGCTGAAGCAGTTCATTTAGCCAAAGCTCAGGTACAAAATGACATACTTGCCTAAGAAGATCCTTGGATCATATAGAGGCTTCCTATGGCCTGTACATTTGGTTTCGCCGCCTGCCACTTTGGCGCAGGGAGAGACCAATAATGGCTCATCCTGATGCAGCTGCAATTCCGGGCAGAGTTAATTACTTTTCCTCCTCTGAGCCGTAGCAACTCAGAGGAAGAAGTAATTTAGGGTCTGGCAATTGCCGCATCCTTGAACTTCCTGTGCGCGGCGGGTCACAGACTATAGCACTGCTGCTATAGCCGCGCCAAAGTCAGGCGCTACATGGCACTGGTCATATGCATCCTCCATTCCGTGTTGCCAATCATGACCCTCAGAAGATTACCCACAAGGGCTTTTGGTAATCTGATTGGGGCCAGTCTCCTCTTTAAAGAGAACCCGAGGTGGATTTTCAAAATCTTAATAGGACACAGGGGCATGTTCTCTGCACAATGACATGCCTCTGTGTCTTTCTGGTGCCGCTGCCAGTCCCGGGTTCTCCTTAACCCTGGCAATAAAACATGAATTTCACTTACCTGGGGCTTATACCAGCCCCCTGCAACCATCGTGTGCCCTCACAGTCACTCATGGCTCCTCCCATCCCCCACTGTCAGCTATTTTCCATTTTGCCGACTCGGAGTTGGTGGCCCCCAATGTGTACCTTTGCACGCGTTCCCGCTGGTGCAGGAAGGTACTGCGGGTAGTAACATGTATCTTTATACGAGTTGCAAGTTGCCTGGCTGTCCTGCTGATCCACTGCCTCTAATCTCTAATGCTTTCATCTATAAACCATGAACAAGACAAGACAAGACAAATAACATTTATATTGCGCTTTTCTCCTTGCATACTCAAAGCGCCAGAGCAGAGCAGCAGCCACTAGGGCGCGCTCTATTGGCAGTAGCAGTATAAGGGAGACTTGCCAAAGGTCTCCTACTGAATTAGTGCTGGCTTACTGAACAGGCAGAGCCGAGATTCGAACCCTGGTCTCCTGTGTCAGAGGCAGAGCCCTTAACCATTACACCATCAGCCAACTGCGAGCATGAAGATCAAATGTTTCTGCTTGGATTAGTCGCATGCTTGTTTCAGGCGTGTGCTTCAGACACTATGGAAGCCAGAAAGATCAGCAGGACAGCCAGGCAACTGGTATTGTTTACACGGAAACAAAATGGCCGCTTCCATATCCCTCTCAGTTCAGGTGCACCTTTCAACAGCAAATTTGATGATGATGATGATGATGATAGCATGTATGAGGTCTTTGCAATTAACCACAGAAATCGTCGCCATTGACTTCAATGTAAAATGCATCATTAAGGGCTATGATTGATCAAAAGATCATACTAAGATTTATTACTTCTACCTATGATCATTCCACTTCTGTGTAGGATCGTTTTTATGGAAAATACTTATTCTTGTCTAATTTGGTTTCATAGTGAAAATGCCTGCCGATGTTGCAAGAAGCTTGCTATTACTAACCAAAAAGCTTTTACACAGATAACAGCATGCTCTGCTTGCACAGAACTTCTAAATAATGTACTTCTAGGGGGTTTCAAAGGACAACCGAAGCGAGAGGGATATGGAGGTTGCTATACTCTTCTACCTTTTAGGCAATACTAGTAGCCTGACTGTCCAGCGGATCCTCTGCCTCTAATACTATTAGCCATAGACCCTGAACAAGCATGCAGCAGGAAAGATGTTTCTGACATGATTGTCAGATCTGACAAGATTAACTGCATGCTTGTTGTAGGTATTGAGGGGAAATTTGAGTGCCCGATAAATAGTAGGTGCTGGGTCCGCGGGTGCCCAAGTTTCCATGGGTGCCCATGACACCGCCCGAAAAATTTTGTTTTCTAATGGTTGTTTTTGCAGCGATTGGCGGGGAGGGTAGCGGTTAAGGTTAGGTGTCATGAAGGGTGGTTTTACGTGGGGGGGGGGGGGGGGGGGGTTAGGGGGCCTAGGCATGGTTGGGGGGGGGGGGGTTAAGGTTAGGCATGCGGGGCTGGTTAAGGTTAGGTAAGGTTAGATTTAGCTATAGTAAAATATCTGTATTTAATACTGATATTTTATGATCCTTTTTTACACTTTAATGGTAGAATATCAGTAATTTTACCGATATTCTACTATTGGCTTTCCTGGGCACCCAAATTTCCGGGCGCCCTTTTATTACTTACGCAGTGGCGGTGGTTTCCTGGAGATCACAGGAAGACTCTGCAGGATCCAGAGGTTAGGTAAGTATTTATTTTTTTGTATTATTTTTTGCCTCCGGTTTACTTTTGATACAATGTTGTGTGTAAACAGAAGCTGATTATGGAGCTTCTGTTTAGCTATGAGGTTCGGAGTTCCACCTTAAAAACACATGTCAGGGAACCTGAATAAGCGCATAACCAGAATAAATTGCATTCCTTCTCACTTATCAAGAGTCCTGCTTTAAAGGTCATTCAGAAGGGTCTCTTTATAGGTAAACACGAACCGCTAACGAGATCACCAGAGGATGTATGTGTGTCCTGCTGCTTCTTTAATTTGCCGCTGTCAGCCAGGCGCTTCCTAATAAAGATGGCAGCCTAGTTAGTTCCTCAGAAGATAATAGGAGGCCATTAGAGCTACCACCGATCATGGCTGGTTTTAGTCAGCAATAATTGACCAGGATCCCGGTAAGCAAGCTTTTGTTTCCCGCCGCCGCCGATGTTCAGCGCGGCACTTTTAGTCGATGAGGATATCCCCGAGCTTGTTAGCGAATACGATTTTTTTTTCTTTTCCTCAGCTGCAATTGAATATGTGCCTAATGTCCTTTGCCAGATTGCCGAAGCGCCGTGGTGATGCCGGAGCATTAGGATGGATTTATTGGGCTGGGTTCAGTCATTTCCATAAGCAGCGGTTTAACCTTCTCCTCGCTTCGCTGGGATGGCGTATTTACTCCTGATCGCCCCGGGAAAAGGCAAATCTCTGGGAGGAGATGTTCTGTTAACTCTTGTCTAGAGGTTCAAAAACAGTGCGATCTGCTTCTCCATCACAGTCTCTTAACCCTGATCAACTCTGTCTCTTAAAGTGGACCTGAACTCTTGCACATGTCAGAAGGAAAACAGAATGAATGCACTCTGTATGTATTTAGAGAGCCTAGCCTGTCTAATCCCCCTCATGTGTGACTAATCACCACTGTAATTTCATCTCTCAACTGTGTCAGCTGGCTGCCACAGCCAGAACAGTTAATATATAAAAACAGGATGTTAACAATATGGGCTTGATTTACTAAGAGGTGCTAACCTACTGAGCACGTCTATAGGCTTAAGGCGCGCTAACCAGGGTGCTAAGTAGGTTAGCAGCAGTTTTCTCAATCAGATTGTGCGCTAAGTACCGCGCGCAAAGTTTTGCACGCACAAAGTTCTATGCACGCGCTAAGTCCCATAGGCTTTAGTGGGCACTTCGCGCGGAGTGCCCTGCGCTCTGTGCAGTTCACGCGCAAAACTTTGCGCGCTGTACTTTGCGCACGATCACTACTTTTCACATTTCAACTGAGTTTAGACGTGCTAAGGGCCAGTGCTAAAGTTAGCACCGTTTTGTAAATCAAGCCCTATGTCTGCTTCCATGAAAGCAGGAAGCAGACACACTGCAGATTTATTGCAGGATTGGTAACAGCTGTAACAAAGAAATGTTTTACTTTAACCACCCTGGCATTCTATTAAGATCACTAGGGTAGCTGCACAGCAGTAATTTTTTTTTTTTTTTTTAAATCATGTAGCTAGCCTAGCGCTAGGCCGCTAGCTACATGATTCCCCCCTCCCTGCCGAATGCCTTCCACCCTTCCAATCGCCGCGGGCGATCAAACCCACCAGAAAATCCCATTCTGAACGGGATTTCCTTTAGGGCTTCCCCCGTCGCCATGGCGACGAACGGAATGATGTCAACAGGGAGTCCCGATCCACCCCTCTGCGCTGCCTGGCACTGATTGGCCAGGCTGCGCACAGGGTCTCGGGAAGGGGGGCCCTGTTACGTGGCGGGTAGCGGCGCATCGGCGGCGATCGTCCCCAACACGAAGCTAGAAAAGTGCTAGCTGCGCGTTTAAAAAAAAATATTACGAAAGTCGGCCCACTAGGGCCTGAGCGGTGCCCTGCGGTGGTAAAGGACGAGCTGAGCTCGTCCATACCGCCAAGAAGGTTAAAGGTTATTATTAGGGATGCTCATTCAAATTTACTGGAATTGAAATTTCCGCATTTACGATCAGAATTTGGAAATCGAAGAAAACAGGAATCGGTATTCCACGGAAACCTGATTTACCACAACTCGGTAATTTTAGGCAATCACAGAACTCTGAAGCATTGGGCCAATCAGAAAATGCAGAATTTTGCTGCAAAAAAATAATTTAAGACCAATCACTAGACAAAATTTTCATTTTCCGATTTTTTATTTTTTAAACTTTTTTTTTGCATTCTCTGATGCAAAAAGAATGACTAATGAAATACTCCTCAAAAATTGAAAATCTAAAAATAGAAAGTCAGAAATCGGAATTTCAGTGGAATCGGAAATGGGCATTTCCGAGCATCTCTAGTTATTATGCTGTTGTGTATCTTTTAGAGCAGAGAGGAAACCAGAGAAGTGCTGAGTTCAGGTCCGCTTTTAAGAATGGTCAGCTGGCCAGTGAATAGGAGTTAGTGTTTGGTTATATAAGCATACCTCCCAACTTTTTGAGATGAGAAAGAGGGACACTTAAGCCACGCCCCTGCCACACCCTTGATCACGCCCCATCACAACCCTAGTCACGCATACCATAAATATTTCATAAGATAAATATCTTGTTTTATAATTCAAACCACACTGGTCCTTTCTATCATGGTTCATTTTCCTTCATATTAACAATTTAAAATTAGTAATATATCAATTTAAAGGATGGGAATAAAGTTTAGAGTCAACCAAACACATTTTTTTAGTAGAGAAATATATATATATATTTACATAGAAAGAGGGACAAAGTCCTGAAACAGGGACAAATGAGGAGTGAAGAGGAAAAGAGGGACAGGGCTCCCAAAGAGGCACTGTCCCTACAAAAGAGGGACAGTTGGGAGCTATGATATAAGCACTGTTCTGTCACTGGGCTAATCCAATTTACCTCAGATTTTAAACAACTCTTTGAGCTGACACCGAGCCACACTAGATCCAGCAACGTCACCCCTTATGGCAGCTGTTTTCCTGTGTCTATTTCCAACATTGGTGCTGTAAAGTGTGAATGCCAGGCACAGTGGCGTAGCTAAGGAGCTGTGGGCGGAAGCAGGAGATTTGGGCGCATGAGACAAGTGGACAAAAAGGGCGCCCCATTCACTCCCATTATAAATATCGTTTAATGGGCGCCGAACAGGGAAAAAAAGGCGCCGGAGATTATTAACGTTTTACAAACGGCGCCCGGAGATTTTTAAGGTTTTATAACTGTGCTTGTGATGATTTAACTTTACAAAATGAGCCTGTGACGAATAACGTTTATAAAGATACTAAATCACTATTTGTAGAACATTTCTAAAACATTATTATCCACCCCAAAAAATTATTTACATTTTTTTATTTAATTTTTTTATTTATTAATGTTTGTAAAACATTATTATCCATAGGGGGTCTTAGGTTTAGGCACCACCAGGGGGGTCTTAGGTTTAGGCACCCCCAGGGGGGTCTTAGGTTTAGGCCCCACCAGGGGGGTCTTAGGTTTAGGCACCACCAGGGGGATCTTAGGTTTAGGCACCCCCAGGGGGTCTAGGGGTTAGGGATAGGTACAGGGAGGACTTTGGGGTGGTTAGTTTTAGGCACCACCAGGGGGGTCTTAGGTTTAGGCACCACCAGGGCGGTCTTAGGTTTAGGCACCACCAGGGGGGTCTTAGGTATAGGCACCACCAGGGAGGTCTTAGGTTTAGGCACCACCAGGGGGTCTAGGGGTTAGGGATAGGTACAGGGAGGACTTTGGGGTGGTTAGTTTTAGGCACCACCAGGGGGGTCTTAGGTTTAGGCACCACCAGGGGGGTCTTAGGTTTAGGCACCACCAGGGGGGTCTTAGGTTTAGGCACCACCAGGGGGTCTAGGGGTTAGGGATAGGTACAGGGAGGGTTTTTAACAAACGTAATTATAAGTTTCAGTATAGAAACAGGGAAGATTAACGTTTTAAGAATTGCCGATTTCATACACATTATTTAATGATTTATAAATTCTTAAAACACTATTTGTAAACAAAATTCTACACAATATTTTTTATAAACGATACACATTATTTAATGATTTATAAATTCTTAAAACACTATTTGTAAACAAAATTCTACACAATATTTTTATAAACGATAATACTGCTTATCCTTTACACTACGCGTCCTTTTTTCCTGACGCCCTTTTTTTATATACGCGGCAGTGGGCCCAGAATGCAAGATTTACAATGGGGCTCCCCAAGCACTCTATACATAACAATTGATACAGCGCACCAGACCTGCCAATGGCAACTACAGTGTCAGAGGTGCAAGAAGGGGATGGGGAACAGCTAGTTAATGATTACCACTATTCAAAGCATCTGTAGAAGTCATTATTATGAGCACAGGACCAATAGAGAGCTAATACTGTAGTTGAGGGAGAGCCCTTTGGGGCCCCTTTGGCCCAAGGGCTCTGATGCGGTCGCAACCTCTGCAACCCCTATTGCTACGCCTCTGGCCAGGCATAATTGGACAGGGTTAAGCTTTGTACACACGTGCGAGACATGTCACCTGGTGGGGATAGGTACAGTATCTGATCCCTCGGGTGACATTTTAGACCCGAGGCTGCAAGCTATTGATGTGTACTGTTGCAATGCATGAGGGGGGGGGGAGGGGGCAACGCAGTGATAAAGGAGTGATGTCACACAGTGGGCGTGGTAAGTGGGGAGAGCACTGCTCTCAGGCATTGCTCATCCACATCAATGGGCCGAGGCAGAGGCGAGGGAGGCTCCAGCCTCAGGGTGCAGTGTAGGACCGGGCGCACAGCTCACTCAGCTATCATTCCCCTATTGTGTTTGAAGCAGAGAGAAATAAGAAAAGGGGATACATGGCAGTGACTGCAAGCCAGGTAGCTAGAGTAAGGTATTGGGGGTTTGGGGGGTCCTGGAGCGCCTCTTAGTCTAATAGCAATTAGTGTGTGACGTCTGGGGTGGGAGGGATGGAGGGGCGCACTTGGGTGTCTCAGCCTTGGGTGATGGAGAACCTTGTCCTGGCTCTAGTTACGCCACTGTGCGGGTGACATGACTTTATCCTAAAAATGGTCTAAAATTAATTAGGAAAGCACACATTGCATTACTGATCAGGGCTTCGTCCAAGCAGTGAATTAGTATTTGTGCCATTACAGTTGCATGCATTGCATCCACACGAGGTATTTTTGCTATTGCACTAACTTCTCAGGGTCAGGGATTCGATCTACAGACCAATTTGACCCAGGTGACTTTTGGAAACTTCTGCCACATAATAGCAGCAGCCTTTTTTCTAAGTACACTTTAGATTTGCTGGATCTTCTATACTAGCTGATGTTTTCCAACCATCGCTATACCTGGAAAAAAAATCTGGCCTTATGTAACATGATAAATAATAACTGAACAGAGCTTAGAATCTGTCTTCCTATGTAGTATTTCTATAACGCTATGCCTCACTCTAAATAGCAGCATCCTTCCATCCATTTGCTGATAACATGAGGGGAGTGATTTCATTAGCCTGAGAGTGTTTTCACATAAGTCCAGATATTTCATTACTATCTATTTTAGCTCAGTGTAGACTGTATACCAGCATAGTGTATAATGTCCCAAAGCGGGCAACTCGGGTGCCTTGTACGTCATTTCACTTGGGTGCCATGTTAGGAAGGAGATTTAGGTATAGCTCATCAAGGGAGAGCAACAACAAAAACATCTAGATGAAAGTGTCATAGTAAAGCAGATAGTAGAATATCAGTTACAGGATGATTGAAGACAAAACAAATCACATTTATATTGCACTTTTCTCCTAGTGGACTCAAAGTGCCAGATCTGCAGCCACTAGGGTGCACTCAGTAGGCAGTAGCAGTGTTAGGGAGTCTAGCCCTAGGACGCCTATTGAATAGGCCCAGGCTTACACAGGAAGAGAGAAGATTCAAACCCTGGTTGCCAGTGTCAGAAGCAGAGCCCATAACCAGTACAATAACTAGTAGTACACGATCCAGCCACCAGTACACTATCCAGCAAACCAGTAGTACACTATCCAGCCACCAGTACACTATCCAGCCATCAGTACACTATCCAGCCACCACCAGTACACTATCCAGCCACCCCACCAGTACACTATCCAGCCACCAGTAGTACACTATCCAGCCACTAGTATACTATCTAGCCACCAGTACACTATGCCGCCACCAGTACACTATGCCGCCACCAGTACACTATCCAGCCACCAGTAGTACACTTTCTGTCCACCAGTACACTCTCCAGCCACTAGTAACCTATCCAGCCACCAGTACACTATCCAGCCACCAGTACATTATCCAGCCACCAGTACACTATCCTGCCACCAGTACACTATCCAGCCACTAGTACACTATCCAGCCACAACCACCAGTACACTATCCAGCCACCAGTACACTATCCAGCCACCAGTACATTATCCAGCCACCAGTACATTATCCAGCCACCAGTACACTATCCAGCCACTATTACACTATCCTGCCACCAGTACACTATCCAGCCACTAGTATACTATCCAGCCACCAGTACACTATCCAGCCACCAGTACACTATCCAGCCACCAGTAGATTATCCAGCCACCAGTACATTATCCAGCCACCAGTACACTATCCAGCCACTATTACACTATCTAGCCACTGGATTAAACCTGTTGCAGGCAGATTCTGGAACATCCGACTGGTTTGGGGAGTTTGTGAGACAAGTTTGTAAATCAACATCTTCAGCATGACATCAACGGCGACAGAGTGGAAGTGTATTGTTTTCATACTTTTACACTTTTTATACTTATTACTTTCTTATACCTTTACCATTTATGCCTAAACTGTTAAACTGTCGTTGCTAATAATATTGTTGCAATGGTATATATATATATACACCCAGGGCCAGTTCTAGACTTTTTACTGCCCTAGGCAAACATTATGAGGAAGCTAACACCCCCCCTCCCTCCCCCCCAACTGAGGGGATCGGTGATCCCACTGAAGGATAGGAATCTCCTATGAGCAGAGCAGAATCATCCACCAGGCAATCTAGGCAGGTGCCTGGGGCCTAGTGGGTGTCTAGGGGCCCACCTGCCATCTTCTCTGACCTCTCTGCACTTCAGCTTACCAATAAGACGGGGCCCTGAATCCTCTACCATGCCTATGGCTCCATTACATCGTACTCCATCTCTGCCTGTGAGTCATGCTGCAGACAGCTCCGAGAGTAGGATGAGATGTGCTGCGGATAGCCGAGGCTGCCTTCTCTCCAATGAGTGGCTGCTGTCTCTGCACCACAGCGGGGATGGAGTGATAAGCGTAATGACCTAATTACCATTACGCAACAGTTCACGTAATACGCAAAATTACGTTTATGGCCGTAATCGAAATTTTGCGAATTTTACGAAATTGCGCAACATTTGCGTTTATGGGGAATTTCGTAATTACGATTGCTTACATAACACAAACAAATCAGAATTTTGTGTTTAACACAAAAATTCATCTTTTCTCGAAATTGTCTTCCAGTCTAGAACCTCCTGATACATTTAAAGCGACAGCACTTGCAGGGACATTTGCATTATGAGATATTGCAAGGCCCAAAACCAAGTGTCTCAGTATGACTGCAAAGTGCACCTTGACAAAAAGCACCCTTCTTAGAAGTGGCTGCAGGTAAAGCCTTCTGATAAATTTAAAGTGACAGCAAGTGCGGGGACCTTTGCATTATCAGATATTGCAAGGCCCAAAACCAAGTGTCTCAACA
Organism: Hyperolius riggenbachi; assembly: GCF_040937935.1. Lineage (NCBI taxonomy): Eukaryota > Metazoa > Chordata > Amphibia > Anura > Hyperoliidae > Hyperolius > Hyperolius riggenbachi. The sequence continues at coordinate 69,493,868 of NC_090646.1, read as the reverse complement.
CGACCGCTAAGTGCACCATGGCAAAGAGCACCTGTCTTAGAAGTGGCTGCAGATAGAGTCTCCTGATACATTTAAAGCGACAGCATGTGCAGGGGCCTTTGCATTATCAGTAATTGCAATCAGTATCTGCAATCAATTAGTGACTTTCTTGAGTTTAGACATTACCTAAATGTGCACAATTACTGTTAGAAACAAAATGATGTCCATTTTCGTAATTAAAATGACTTTGTTTCTATAGGAAACACAAAATTACGAAATTTCGTGTTAAGAGCGAACTTGCGGCAAAACGCAAAATTACGAAACCGAAATTTCAGTTCCGGAATTTTAAATGACAGTTTGTATGGCAATTACGAAATTACAAATTTGTGTCGTAGCGGCAAAATTTGCTTCCGTAATTAAGGAAACACGAAATTACGAACAATTTCTGCTCAGCACTACAAATCAGATGAATTTGGAGCAAGGCACAGAGTGCCTAAATTGGGTGCCGCTATAACACTAATGCTATAGTACAGCCAGTAACATATAGTGCGATAGCCGGACTTGATATTGTAGTCATATGTCCATTGTAGTCTATGGCTAATTTAGGGGGAAGCCAGTTAACTTATCTGTATGTTTTTGGAACATGGGAGGAAACCAGAGTGCCTGGAGGAAACCCACACAGACACGGGGAAAACATGCAAGCTCCATGCAGACAGTGCCCTGCCTGGGACCCAGCGCTGCAAGGCGAGATGACTGTCCACTACGCCACCAAGCTGCACATAACTATTAAATTATATTGCTGCGCCCAAATTTCCTTGTGGCACAACTAAATGATTCAGCCCTGGGTTCCAATCTGTCGTGGGTCTTTCAAATGCATACAAACAAAAATGGCGCATGGATATTTGTGGTGGGCACCCAATAATCTCGACAGTAAAATATCGGTATTTAAAGGAATACTGTAGGGGGGTCGGGGGAAAATGAGTTGAACTTACCCGGGGCTTCTAATGGTCCCCCGCAGACATCCTGTGCACACGCAGCCACTCACCGATGCTCCGGTTCACTTCTGGAATTTCATACTTTAAAGTCTGAAAACCACTGCGCCTGCGTTGCCGTGTCCTCGATCCCGCTGATGTCACCAGGAGCATACTGCGCAGGTCCAGTATGGTCTGTGCCTTCGCCGTGCGCTCCTGGTGACATCAGCGGGAGCGAGGACACGGCAACGCAGGTGCAGTGGTTTTCAGACTTTAAAGTCTAAAATTCCAGAAGTGAGGCGGGGCCGGAGCATCGGTGAATGGCTGCGCGGGCACAGGATGTCTACGGGGGACCATTAGAAGCCCCGGGTAAGTTCAACTCATTTTCCCTCGACCCCCCTACAGTTTTCCTTTAAATACCGATATTTTACAATGACTAAACCTAACCCTACTCTCACACTGAACCCTCCCACCCGACGCCTAACCTTAACCACCCCTCATCCCCACACACACACTACCTGCCTGACGCTTAACCCTAACCCTCCCTCCCCTCCCCCCCCCCCCCCAACCAACCCCACCGCCAGAAAAAAAATGTAATAAATAGGCTCCTTTAGAAATATCGGCATTGAGCTATACTTTTGGATGCCTGATAAATAGTGGGCGCTGTTCTGACGCTAGCGGGTGCCCAAATTGCCTCATATGGCTCCCAACACCACAACGGGCTACAAGTGATGGATGCGGCGACGCTAACATCTCCCATCACGTCTGCTTATCCGAAGTCTCCGAGAAACGTTCTGACTGGGTGCAAAGTGTAATTATTGCTTCCATGGCCTGATTAAGTTCTCTGCAGCGATACGCCAGGATTTTTCATTTTAAAAAAGAAAAAAAGCGAATCAGATTAGGTGACAGATTTCTGTTCCATTCCGCTGACAGCTCCATGTCAGACGCGTCACTTCCACGCAGGGATGTCTGGCAGGCTGCTCTGATGCATTTCCATGTGCTTCCAAATGTGTGAGAAGTGTGTGAACTTGGACTTCTAAGTCACAATGATTATTGGTGGGGCTTGCAGAGAGTTCAAATCAGTGATTGAATCTGCTGTACATCAAAAGTAAGCATCGACTAGTGTATGGCTAGCCCGGCTGTGTTCCCTTTTTTTTCTCTTTCCTGTAAGGGTTAAAGCTATGTACGCACTGGTGATTGTCGTGTATCAGTGATCGGAAAACGGTCCCTCCGACAGTAAATCAGAAACAGATGCTGTACAGACACATCTCTAGCCTTCTAGATAGCAATGCATTCTGTTACTATTGGGGGGGGGGGGGGGGGGGGCAGAGGGATGACGATTGATGGTTGACTGATCAGCGCATCATGTTGGATCCTTAAGTGGCCGTACTACATTGTACACACATTAGAATGGCAAATGATTGTGAGTCTAAGCGGTCCAGTTATCCATTTTGGTGAACTTTCAATATCTACTGATATATTCTTTGTTTTTAAATTGTAAATAGTGTAAATTACCGTGATAAAATATGGGTATATATTAAAGATATTTTACTACAACTAAACCTAACCCTACTCTCGCATAGAACACTCCCTTCCATGATGTCTAACCATAAACCCCCCTTCCTGATGCTTAACCCTAAAACCCCCTTTGCTGACGCCTAACCCTAAAACCCCCTTCCTAAAGCCTAACCCTAAAACCCACCTTCCTGACGCTAAACACTACAACCACCCTTCTTAACGCCCCACCCTAAAGCCCCCCTTCCTGATGCCTAACTGTAAAATCCCCCTTCCTGGCACCGAACCATAAAATCACTCTTCCTTAAGTTTAACTTTAACCCCCCCCCTTCCTGATGCCTAACCCTAAACCCCCCTTTATGATGCCTAACCATAAACCCCGCTTCACGATGCCTAACCCTAAAACCCCCCTTCCTGACGCCTGACCCTAACCCCCCCCCCCCCTTCCTGAGGCCTAACCCTAAAACCCCCCTACCGCTGGGCGGGCGCTCTGCCGACAGTGGAGCGTGTGTACAGTCTGTCGGCAGACTGTTAAGGCTGTTTCTGAACAATCTGCTCAGCAGATCATTCAGAAACAGCCTTATCAGTCTGCCAACAGACTGTACACACGCTCTACTGGCGGCTGAACGCACGCCCAGCAGGAGGGTCTGATGGACCCATCGTTCATTACAGTAGTGCGTGTGTATGCACCTTTAGGGCTCGATTCAAAAAGCGGTGATAACCCAGTTATCACGCCTAAAAGACTTTAGGCGTGATAACCATTGCATCACGCTGGTGAAAAGCCCCTTATCACGCCTAAACTCAGTTTAGGCGTGATAAGTTTAGGCATGATAAGTTTAGGCGTGATAAGGTTAGGCGGGATAAGTTTAGATAAGTTTAGATCGCGCGCAAAGTCCTGCGTGCAAAGCAGCGCCATTAAACTCTATGTGACGTTTCGCACGCACCAGACTTTGCGAGCACAAAACTTTTGATCAGTTGTGCACTGCGGTGCTAACCCAGTTGGTGTTATAGTTTTCACGCCTAAACTTATCACGCCTAAACTTATCACGCCTAAACTGATAAAGGGCTTTTCACCAGCGTGCTAACTGTTAGCACACTTTTGTGAATCAAGCCCCCAAGTCTTTGAACTGTCACTCAGTTTTGACAAATTGGGACAATGTGAGTCTGCAAGCAGAGTGGACTTCCCACCAGGCACCTGGAAAGGGACATGATAAGTTGGTCCTTCTCATCACCCAACAATCTATACGTTGAAGAATGCTGGACTCCTTCCCGTCTATGGTAGAGAAGGATAGAAATGTAGAAGATACGAAGAAGAGAAGTTGCCACAGCAACAAGTCTGCAGCTCATTAGGGTAATTTTTTTTCCTCCTAAAGAGACACTGAAGCGAAAAAAAAATTATGATATAAAGATTTGTGTGTGTAGTACAGCTCAGAAATAAAACATTAGGAGCAGTGAAGTCTAATTTTTCCTGTCACTAGATGGAAGCCTTGAGCTCCATCTATGATACGACAGCCTTATGCAGACCTGCAAAGGACTTCTAATAAGTTTGTCCTATTTAGGCCACCGTATCCAGGAAGTGCTACTCCCCATGCGTCCCATGCTGGATTGAACTGTAACCCAGCATGTCATTGGCCGCCCTTGGTGGAGAGGAGGCGGTGCCTTTAGCAGCAATTGGCTGCACGCTGATCTGTTTAGGATTTAAACTGACAGCAAACAGCCGCCCTCCGCAGCCTCCGTAGAAGCGCATCTGCGCGAAACGGCCGTAAGGCTCTCATCCCCCAGCACCCACCGCACAGCTTTACCAGCAAACCGGTATGTTACGTCTCAAATTGCATACAATTGAATCCACGATGTTGCACCATGTGTTATGAATAAAGAAGCAGTTTACAGCAGTGCCGGCATTTCTCATCCTTTTCTCTGCCTGCATATGAAGTCTAATGTTTCCAGTACAGGAAGAGTTAAGAGACTCCAGTTGTTATCTATGCAAAAAAGCCATTGAGCTTCAGGTCAATAGTTCACAGCCTGCTCTGTTTAGAGTGCTGAGTGTTGTGTAAACTGCAAATATTAGAGAATGATGCAATGTTAGAAAAAACACTAAGTAACTGAAAATAAAAATATGAGAATATTTTCTTTGCTACTAATCTTCTAGTAATTATCTGTACTACACCACCAATTCATTATCTATATATATAAAATCGGATGTGTGTATGTGTGTGTGTGTGTGTGTGTGTATGTATGTATGTGCCGCGATCACTCGAAAACGGCTTGACCGATTTGAACGAAACTTGGTACACAGATCCCTTACTACCTGGGATGATATGTTCTGGGGGGTCTCGCGGCCCCCCTGCACACCTGGGCGGAGCTACAAACAGCAAATCAGATTTCATCCATTCAAGTCAATGGAAAAAATGTAAAAGGCTGCCATTCTCACAGTAATCAAGCCAGAGTCCCCACACTTGGCACAGTTGGTCACTTCGTGACCGAGGTTACAAATCCTGGAAAAGTGGGCGGGGCATAAAACAGCCAATCAAATTTCAGCCGTTCATTTTAAATAGGAAAATGTAAACTGCGGGCATTCTTACACTGTTAATCGCAGGGTTCTCAAACTTGGCACATTTGGTCACTGGGTGAATGTGATTAAGATTCAAGAAAATGGGTGGAGCCTACAACAGCCAATCAAAATTCACCTATTGATTTTCAAGGGGTATATTTAAACTGCTGCTATTTTTACACTTTAAATGGCAGAGGCTTCAAACTTGCTACAGTCGGTCATTGGGTGACTGGGGTCCAAATTCACTAAAGGGGCGGGGCCACATACAGCCAATCAGATTTCCTTGGTGGATAAACTGCTTCCATTCACACATTTTTGATGCCAGGAACCTGAAAGCTCACACAAAGAGTGACTGTGTGTCAATGTTACAAAAAGTGGGCGGAGCCAAAACAACTTTTACTGGGAAAATATAAACTGCAGCCATTCTTACACCGTTAATGGCAGGGTTCTCAAACTTTGCACAGTTGGTCATTGGGTGACTGAGATTAAGATTTTGGAAGGTGGGTGGAGCCTACAACAGCCAATAAAAATTCACCTTTTGATTTTCAAAGGGAATATTTCATCTGCTACCATTCTCTTATACTGTTAAAAGCAGATTCCTCAAACCTGGTACAGTTGGTCACTGGGTGATTAGGGTCCAAATTCAGAAAGGGGGCGGAGCCACAAACAGCCAGATTTGTTTATTTTTCAATGGGAATATACAAAGTATTGATACCAAGGACCCCAAAGCTGATAAACTTGATAATTAAGTGACTGTATGTCAAGGTTTGAAAAAGTGGGCGGTGCCAACAACTACATTTTTAACATGGCAGGGTTCCCAAACTTTACACAATTGGCCACTGGGTGACTGGGATGAATATTCAGAAATGTGGGTGAAGCCTACAACAGCCAATCAAAATGTACCTATTGATTTTCAAGGGGAATATTCACATTCCTACCATTTTTACACTGTTAGTGTCAGAGGCCTCAAACCTGATACAGTCACAGACTGGGTGACTGTGGTCCAAATTCACTAAAGGGGTGGAGCCACAAATCAGATTTGTTAGATTAATTTCAGCCATTCTGTTATTGGCAGGGTTCTCAAACGTGACACAGTTGGCCACTGGGTGACGGACTAATATTCAGAAAAGTGGGTGGAGCCTACAGCAGCCAATCAAAATTCACCTTTTGATTTTCAAGGGGAATATTTACATTGCTGCCATTCATGCACTCTTAATGGCAGAGGCCTAAAATCTGCTACAGTCAGTCACTGGGAGACTGGGGTTTAAATTCTGAAGGAAGCGGGCCAAAAACAGCCAATCAGATTTGTTTAATTTCATTGGTAAAATGCAACTTATTGATGCCAAAGACACCAAAGCTCATAAAGTTGGTCATTAAGTGACTGTATGTCAAGATTAGAAATAGTGGGCGGAGCCAAAAACAACTAACTTTTTACATGGGAAAATGTAAACTGCAGCTTTTCTTACACTGTTAATGGCAGGGTTCTCAAACTTCACACAGTTGGTCACTAGGTGACTAGGATTAATATTCGGAAAAGTAGGAGGAGCCTACAAGAGCCAATCAAAATTCACCTATTGATTTTCAAGGAGAATACTGAAACTGCAGCCATTCTCACACTGTTAATAGCAGAGGCCTCAAACCTGCTGCAGTCGGTTGTTAAGTGTCTGGGGTTCAAATTCAGTAAAAGGGCGGAGCCAAAAACAGCCAGATTTATTTGCTGTATAAACTGCTTCCATTAGCACAATGTTGATGCCAGGAACCCAAAAGCTCACAAACTTGGTCATTGAGTAGTGACTGTGTGTCCAGGTTACAAAAAGTGGGTGGAGTTAAAAACAGATTTTTCTGGGAAATTGTAAACTGCAGCCCTTCTTCACTGTTAATGGCGGGGTTCTCAAACTTAGCATAGCTGGTTACTGGGTGACTGGGAATAATATTCAGAAAAGTGTGTGTAGCCTAAAAATGCCAATCAAAAATCACATGTCACTTTTCAAGGAGAATATTAACCACTTTACCCCCGGCGGTACGAATTTCTCCGTCCCTTTTTTCCCTACTAAAAAACCAGGGACGGAGAAATCCGTACCTTCCGCGCTCCCGCCGCTGTCCGCGCTACCGCCACTCGTGCGCGCGCACCCGCCACTCGTGCACGCCGCCGCCCGCTTGCCCGGAGATCAATGAACGGGAAAATCCATTCCCGTTCGTTGATCTAAGCCCCCGCAATGATCTGCTGCTTCTTTCAGAAACAGCGCGATCATTGTGATTCTCCCAGCCTCCTACTGCTTCCTGTAAGCGTCCTTCCGGTCGCTTACAGGTCGCATGTAAACATACTCACTGTGGCCATCTTGTGTCCAAATAGTAAACTACACCCTAATGCATTTTACACATACAAATAAATTGTTTTACATAATAAATTAACTCATTACCTCCCACACTCCCCATTTTTTTTTTTTTTTTTTGTAATTTAAAAAAAAATATATATATATATACAATAAAAAAAAAAACATAAATAGTTACCTTAGGACTGAACTTTTTAAATATTTATGTCAAGAGGGTATAACACTGTTACTTTATAAACTACGGGCTTGTAATTAGGGATGGACGCAAAACTGAAAAAAATGCACCTTTATTTCCAAATAAAATATTGGGGCCAAACATTGTGATAGGGACATAATTTAAACGGTTTTATAATCGGGAATAATGGGCAAATAAATTTCATGGGTTTTAATTACAGTAGCATGCATTATTTAAAAACTATAATGGCCGAAAACTGAAAATAATAATTTTTCCCACATTTTTTCCTATTTTCCCCATTAAAACACATTTAGAATAAAATAATTCTTGGCATAATGTCCCACCTAAAGAAAGCCTAATTGGTGGCGGAAAAAACAAGATATAGTTCATTTCATTGCGATAAGTAATAATAAAGTTATAGACGAATGAATGGAAGGAGCGCTGAAAGGTGAAAATTGCTCTGGTGGTCAGGGGGTAAAACCCCTCAGTGGTGAAGTGGTTAAAATTGCTGCCATTCTTGCACTGTTAATGGCACAAGCCTCAAACCTGGTACAGTTGGTCATTGGGTCACTGGGGTTCAAATTCAGAAAAGGGGACAGAGCCACAAACAGTGAATCAGATTTGTTTCATTTTATGGGAAAATACAAATTATTGTTGCCAAGGACCCCAAAGCTCACAAACTTGGGCATTGAGTAGTGACTTTGTGTCCAGGTTACAAAAAGTGGGCGGAGCCAAAAACAAATTTCACTGGGAAAGTGTAAACTGCAGCCCTTTTTACACTGTTTATGGCAGGGTCCTCAAACTTTTCCCAGATGGTCACTGAGTGACTTAGATTAATATTCAGGGAAGTGGGTGGAGCCTATAATAGCCAATCAAAATTCACCTGTTGATTTTCAAGTGGAATATTTAAATTGCTGCCATTTTTACACTGTTAATAGCAGATACCTCAAACCTGCTACAGTTGGTCATTGGGTGACTGGGGTTCAAATGCTGGAGAGGGGTGGAGCCACAAACAGCGTATCTGATTTAATTTCTATGGGAATATACAAATTATTGATGCCAAGGACCCCAAAGCTCACAAACTTGCTCATTGAGTGTGCGTTAGGGTTAGAAAGTGGGCGGAGCCAACACCAGTCAAATACATATCCAGGCAACGCCTGGTCATCAGTGGGTGGAGACAAATACAAATTTCACTGGGAAAATGTAAATTGCAGCCATTCTTACACTGTTAATGGCAGGGTTTTTAAACTTTGCACAGTTGGTCACTGGGTGACTGGGATTAATATTCAGAAAAATGGGTGGAGCCTACAAAAGTGAATCAAACTTCACCTATTGCTTTTCAAGGGGAATATTTAATTGCTACCATTCTTACACTGTTAATGGCACGGGCCTCAAACCTGGTACAGTTGGTTATTGGGTCACTGGGGTTCAAATTCAGAAATGGGGTGGAGCCACAAACAGCCAATCAGATTTGTTTCATTTCAATGCGAATTACTGATGCCAAAGACCCCAAAAGCTCACAAACTTGGTCATTAAGTGTGCAGAGCCAACACCAGCCAAATACATTCCCGGGCAACGCCAGGCAATCAGCTAGTATCATATATTTTTTTCGCTTCAGTGTCTCTTTAACCTCCTTGCCGTTCTAATTATTTCCTGTGCAGCGGGAGGTTATTTTTTTTATATATATATATATATATATTTTTTTTTTAGCATGTAGCTAGCCTAGCGCTAGCTACATGCTTCCCCCCTCCCTGTGGCGTCCGCCCAGCCCCTCCGATCTTCTCCGGCGCATAATCTCAACAGGAAATCCCGTTCTAAACGGGATTTCCTGTATGGGCTTCCCCCATTGCCATGGCGACGATCAGACTGACGTCATTGACATCATGACGTCAGACAGAGTCCCGATCCACCCCTCAGTGCTGCCTGGCACTGATTGGCCAGGCTGCGCAAGGGGTCTGGAGGGGGGGGGGGGACGGCGTGGCGGGTAGCGGCGGATCGGCTTCGAGCGGCGGCAATCGGATGTTACACGCAGTTAGCAAAGTGCTAGCTGCATGTAACAAAAAAAAATTATGCAAATCGGCCCAGCAGGGCCAAAGCAATTCTCCGCGGCCTGTTACCCCGAGCTGAGCTCGGGATAACCGGCAAGGAGGTTAAGAGAAAATAAAAGAAGAATTCTGATCGGTTGCTATGGGCTGCATCTTGGAACCTTGTTCCATTTCATTTGAAGTGAATCCATACCTCCCAACTTTTTGAGATCAGAAAGAGGGACACTTAAGTCACACACTCACTTGTTGCATTGTGGGAAATAACAGCTGTTTACAACTGCCAAAAATGCAAGCAGCTTCTCCTTCCGGTGACATCACCTGCCAGCAGTAAAAATGTCACCATGTGATAAATGTCAGAATGTAAATCGGGGAGAGATGGCGCCTGAGTAGGACGCCTTGGCACACAGAGCTCCGGCTCTGTGCACTATTTCCCCCCCCCCCCTTCCCTTTGTGGCTCACCTATGCTGGGAGGTCAGAGGAGTTCCCCCTGCTCTCCTCATCCTGGGGAGCCTGGGCACGCTGGGCTAAGGACCCTGGATCACCGTCATCGCATCGCCACATCGGGGCTAGTCACATGGACCACACACAGGACTCTCAACCGCCGCGGAGGAACAGGCGCTGATGTGGCCGCTCTGGTGAGGACAGGACACACTCGTCATCAGAGCTGGCTGCTGCCAGGGAACGGGCCGTCCCACTGCCGGCTGCAGAGCGGAGGTACAACATCTACAGTACTTCCTGGCTCCTGCATGCATGAGGCCTCCACGTGGGCAGCTACACCGCCTCTGCCAGGGGAACCAAAGGACACCGCCCACAATTAAAGGCACAGGGACTGCTTCACCACCGCAGAGGGGCAAATGTTTGAGCCCTAGCTTCCATCCTGGAGCCCTCTGCCTGGAGCCTGCTGCCACCATCTTGTCCACCCTCACTGCTGTGTCCCACTGCTGCTGCTCAGGTCACACAACCTGCTCCAGGGGACTGACCAGCACTCAATCAAGCCACAGTCTCAGACCAGGGCCCTAGCAGCAGGTCCAATACAGCCCCCAGCCTCACAGAGTTCCAGGGATTGCAGCCACTCATCGACCCCAGCCACTCCAACGCCACCAGGATCCACAGCAGACACATCCCCTAACATCAGGCACCAGTCTCAACAGCAGACAAAGCGACGCAGCCAGCCAGTGGGACACTAACTGATCACTAACTGACCGACCAGGTTACGCCACAATCCTAAGGGGACTCACCTCTTTTTTTCTCTCCTCTCTCTTTCCTAGGGTTAGACTGGGGGGCATCTGATTCAAAGCATTGCCGCAAGGCGTTTTGAGTGCCATAGACGGCAGCGGATTACCCCCCTGGTCTTACCCCTGGGTTCATCTTTCACACATCACTCTATCTATGCTATATCTCTATGCCTTGTATTGCACTGTACCTACTGTATGTATTTACTGTATATACCTGTATGTATGTATGTACTGTATGTATATATTGTATGCTAAATGCACGATGCTGCTATTGTACCACCACCCTGTTTGTGCCAAAACCAATTCCGGGTACGACTCACGTTGTACTTGGCGAAATAAACTTGATTCTGATTCTGAAAGGTTTTACAATGAGCAAACACTGACTAAATCAATTTATACATAATTATTGTAAAAATTAAGCACATTATTTTCACTGGAGTTCCTCTTTAAACTGTTTCCTTACTCTAAATACACCTCTCTGACACTGCAGCCATCCTTGGTTTTGGGGCTCCATATCAATGCAGTGCTTGGGGCCCCATATAAAACTCAGATTGGGGCCCTAAGCTCCCTAGTTACGCCACTGTACAGAGCATCATAATTACAGCCAAAAAGGGTTCACTAACTCTGTAAACATTTACATGACACCCTTGTCTGCCCCTCATGATAGAAACTGGAGTGGGTGTCATGACACATATGTATATAGCATGATGGAGCTTTGACAATACAATGTACTTTGAGGTATCTAGAAAATCTTGTCCTTCAGGTAAAGTGCTCAAATATATAACACTGTGTACAGTAATGCACAAATACAACTAACTCTATTGCTCTTAGGGAAAAAAGCCTTCACAGTATTATGGAAGAGAATGTATAGTCCAGAGGGGACACATTACTAAAGCCTTGTAGACACTTTTGAGTTTTGTCAACCCGAATGCTGTAAAGGTGGCAGATTTAGAGCAATCGTTGTACAGAGTCTGTCCCCGCACACACAGCATCTCTGCCTGCACGCCGTGTGACTGGCTGCCTGGCCTGCCCCAAGAAGACTAAGTCGCTCCCAGTCCCTCCACACAGCATGTCTGCCTGCAGGCCGCTTGACTACCTTCTCCGCCACCACCAACAGGGTCCGGTACTCCAGGCGGATTGCTGAATTTTTTAGACCGCTGCTAGCAGCGGCCGCTGTAATAATTTTTCTGGTGCGTGTACATGACTGCCTAATTTTTCTGGCTGCACTGCGGGCAGCTGCAACAACAAAAGAAAAGGCATGTACATGCGCCCATTCCCCTTCGTGATCATTACCTTGCCGTGGTGAAGGGGCTTGCGTATCACAATGAAGCAATGACCGGCGCCTAGATGAGTGTCTCGGGGGGCACACCCACGATAATAAGGTCGTTGCCTCATTGTGGTCAGACCAAATTTGATCAGCTGGACAGTCACTGTTCTGTCATTCAGCTACATCAGCCAGGCGACCATATGGGCTGTAAAGCCACCAAAACCTGCACTCTCGCCATGGTGCGCACCAGTCCAGCACGGCCGTCACTACACAAACAGCTGTTTGCGGTGCGTTACACGGTGAGTTTGGTGTGTCAGTGTGAAGCAGTACCTTAATTACACTACCTGATTGATGTATACACATGCAAGATGTTTGAAAGCACTTTAGGCCTGTCATTTAGCATTCAATGTGATTTCTGCCCTTAAAACGCTGCTTTGCGTCAAATCCAGATTTTTCCCCGGGACTTTTGGCATGTATCCCACTCCGCCATGCCCCCCTCCAGGTGTTAGACCCCTTGAAACATCTTTTCCATCACTTTTGTGGCCAGCATAATTATTTTTTTTTTCAAAGTTCGCATCCCCATTGAAGTCTATTGCGGTTCGCGAACCTAAAATCGGAGGTTCGGCCCAACTCTAGTACAGACACGTTTTAGCCTCCCAGCTGAGCTATGTGTTCTGATCTACGGGGAGGCGAGGTGGTGGCAGAGCGAGTGCTACTCTGACGAGGGAAGTTTATCCGGAGTTCCTACAGGAAACAAATGATCTTGAGAGAGGTGAACCATCCTGGCAGATTACTAATTAATATATATATATATATATATATATATATATATATATATATATATATATATATATATATATATATATATATATATATATCGCCAACATCTTCTGTATTCTGTATTGCTGTACATATAAAAAAAAAAAAATAATAATAATAATGGCGAGAATAGATACATGAGTTGTTCAAAACTGTACAATCAGGACATCCAAAGATACGTTTCAATGTCCTGCGCTGTCTAACTATGATTTTATGTGCACATATAAAAAAAATGTGTTAACTTCGTTGGTGCACGAAGGAGCCACTTCTCGATGGGTGGAGACCAGATACTCAAATGTATAAAAGAGAGGAAAAGAAGCGCTACAATAGTGCATTAAAACTTTTAATGAAAATACGCAATATAGTATTGCACTTACAATGCTTTAAAATCAACTGCTGTGGTGTGGCAAGGAGGGGAAGAGGGGGCGTGGCCGCTCCACGTCACTGCCAATACATCACTACCGGTTTCGGCGTATGCCATGCCTTCATCAGGTCCTGATGAAGGCGTGGCATATGCCGAAACCGGTAGTGACGTATTGGCAGTGACATGGAGCGGCCACGCCCCCTCTTCCCCTCCTCACTACACCGCAGCAGCGGAGAAACATCGGAGCGGCCCCGGGTCCTGGCCAGACCATGGCAGAAGTGAATGATCGTGGGCAGGCCACATACACGCTGATTTTAAAGCAACTGGAATGTAAGTGCAATTCAATCAGGACATCCAGCAATACAAACACAAACATAGTTGTGGTGTGGTTTGAGACCTCACCAATACTGGTGCATGTTCATACGATATACTACAGCAAAATAATAAACACAAGGAGGATGCCCCTGCTCGTGCGAGCTTACAATATAGAGGGTAGTGGGTTGGGCACATTAGGGAAGGAGACTCAGGTTAGTGGATAAGACAGTGAGCCTCTATTGCTACCTATAGGCTTGCCTGTACAGGTGTGAAGAGGAGGAGACCAGGGTGACAGACACCTGTACATGCTTAAAAATACAGGAATACATTAGATCAGGGGTGTCAAACTCAAATACAAAGTGGGCCGAAATTGAACACTGGGACCTAGTCTCGGGCCAACCTCAATGTCTACTGTCCACCTTATAAAGTTCCTTGGTGTCTACGGGCTCCCCTCCAACCCCTATGCAGTTCCCTGGTGTCTAGTGGTCTTCCTCCCTCCCCAATACAGTTCCCTGGTGTCTAGTGGCCCCCACCTTCCCCTATACAGTTACCTAGTGTTTAGTGCTTCCCCCTACCTCCCCACATGGCTTTCCTGGTGTTCAAGGGCTTCACATCTAATATAGCTTTCCTGGTGGTCTAGAGTGGGCCAAACATAATGCAAATTGGGGAAACCACCTGAGGGCCAAATTCAATGGCTCTAAGGTCCAGAAAACTGCTGAAATTGCTGTGTATAGCTGACATTGCTAAAAGTGGTGTGCAGCACTTTCTATATACACAGTGGTGAGGTAAAGTCAATCACAGCACGTAATGCTCACTTCATACATATACTCTGGTATACACTTGTCAGAAAGGACGTGTGCTCCACAGAAAATCATAAAGAGGAAATGCAATGCAGATCAACGCGTGCACCTTCCGCCCTGTGATCTTAATCTGACTGTGATATAGTCCAGTATTTCAGATGATACAACAAATTATTGATAGACCATAGGACTTACACGTCTATGTTAGAAGCGATATATCTGTGGTGGAGGTGGGTGGCAAGCACAAGGTGGTGTAGTGGCGGCCGTTTCGCGTCTGAGCAACGCTTAGTCATGCTGCGTTCCACTGTGAAAGGCAGCGTGGCTACACCACCTTGTGCCTGCCACCCACCTCTACCATGGATGCATCACTTCTAACATAGATGTGTAAGTCATATGGGGCTTGAGTCACTAAGACAAATAGCATGCCTTATCAGAGTTAACTTAACATGTCTTACCAAAGTTAACACGCCTTATCAGAGTAGCATAGCGAGTGCTACAAACTTATGCCTGCTAATTGGCAATGATGAGAGCTCCACTCGTCCTGACCTGAGCCCCAGCGGGTCCAATCACTTTAGAAGACATTATCCCCACACTTTGGTTGGCCCAATAGGCTGCCTGTCACTTGAAAGGAAACTTGACAGTTTAGGCTACTCTGATAAGGCATGTTAACACTGATAAGGCATGCTAAATGATAAGGGGCTTGATTCACTAACTGGCGCTAAGTGTTAGCGCCGAAGTGAAAAGCCCTTTTTGGCCGCTAGTGCGCACAAAGCTACTTTGTGCACAAGCCCGTGCACTGCGCGTGCGCCGATCTTAGGAGGATAACGTTGCACCCGCTGGCCTTTAACCTCCTTGACGGTAACCCCGAACGTGGTTCGGGGTAAGCCGCGCAGGAGGTTTTCTCAGGCCCTGCGGGCCGATTTGCTTTTTTTTTTTTTTTGCTGCACGCAGCTAGCACTTTGCTAGCAGCGTCAGCACACCGATCGCTGCCGCCCCGCGCTCGATCGCCGCTATCCTTCGCGCCGCACCGCCCCCCCGCCAGACCCCGTGCGCTGCCTGGCCAATCAGTGCCAGGCAGCGCTGAGGGGTGGATCGGGACTCCCAATGACGTCCCGACGTCGGTGACGTCCCGACGTCTTTGAACGGGATTTCCTGATCAGAGATCGCCG
Organism: Hyperolius riggenbachi; assembly: GCF_040937935.1. NCBI lineage: Eukaryota > Metazoa > Chordata > Amphibia > Anura > Hyperoliidae > Hyperolius > Hyperolius riggenbachi. The sequence goes on along the minus strand of NC_090646.1, from coordinate 69,478,330 downwards.
AAGGCGCTCGAAGCGGGCGGGGGGATGCCGCTGAGCATTGGCTATCATGTAGCAAACCCCGGGCTCGCTACATGATTTAAAAAAAAACAAAAAACTGCTGCGCTGCCTCCTGGCGGAATTAATTAGACCTCCAGGAGGGTTAAAAGTCGCACTCGATGCAACAAAAATGACGCATCGGGTGCCCCCGAAGTGGCGTATCATACCGCTGCTTAACGGGCACCCGATGCATCATTTTTGTTGCATCGGGTGCGACTTTGAAAAAGCCAGCAGCGCACACTATTACCAGCGCTGCACGCGAGCGGGCTTGTTCCTACTGTGTGGGTGCAAACCACCTAACGCCGTGGTTTGCGCCCACTAACACTTAGGGCTTAGCGCCGGTTAGTGAATCAAGCCCAAGGTGTGTTACCTTTGATAAGGCCTGTTAACTCTGATAAGGAACGCTATTTGTCTTAGTGAATCAAGCCCATGGTCTTTACATAATTGTTTGTATCATCTGCAAATGCTGGATTATGTCACAGTCAGATTAAAATCACAGGACGGAAGGTGCACGTGTCACTTGTGTCTGCTTGATCTGCATTGCTAAAAGTGGGACTGCAGTCAGAGGCGGGAAAAAGTGCCCCTTTTCATCCCTCCCACCCCAGCTGTGACACACTGATTGCTATTAGACTAAGAGGTGTCCCAGGGCCCCCAACACCTTAATCTCTTGTTTTCTGGCTTGCAGTCACTGCTACATATCCCCTTTCCTTATTTCTCTTTGCTTCAAACACAATAGGGGAATAATAGCTGAGTGAGTTGTGCGCCCCCTCCTACACTGTACCCTGAGGCTGGAGCCTCTCTTGCCTCTGCCTCGGCCCGACTGCAGTAAAAAATGAGGTAATGAATAGAATGGCTTATTTTTTTTTTTTTACAGTATTCACTTATATATTTTCCTCTTAAAGAGACTCTGAAGCAAGAATAAATCTCGCTTCAGAGCTCATAGTTAGCAGGGGCACGTGTGCCCCTGCTAAACCGCCGCAATAGCGCCGCTAAACAGGGGTCCCTTGACCCCCAAACCCTCCACTGCGACACTTGGTCGCAGACTTGGTCGCTCCTGGAGGCAGGGCTAACGGCTGCAGCCCTGCCTCCAGTCGCATCTGTCAGCGGCGCATCGCCGCCTCTCCCCCGCCCCTCTCAGTGAAGGAAGACTGAGAGGGGCGGGGGAGAGGCGGAGATACGCACTGACAGACGCGCGTGGGGCAGGGCTGCGGCGGTTAGCCCTGCCCCAACCAGGAAGCGTTCCCCCGCATTACGGAGGGGATTTGGGGGATCAGGGACCCCCGTTAAGCCGCGGGATAGCGGCGGTTTAGCAGGGGCACACATGCCCCTGCTAACTCTGAGGTCTGAAGCGAGATTTATTCTCGCTTCAGACTCTCTTTAAGGGAAAAGAAAAGAATAATTCTCATCCGTTGCTATGTTTTCCGATCCCCGATGGGAGACAATTCTCGCATGTGTGTACTTAGCTTAAGCTGTATGGCTGAAGATGGGCTCCAAGGCTGTTCCTGCAAACGCATTACACATACACACTACACATACACATTACACACACTACACATACATACATACACACACTACACACTAGACATATAAACACAGGCAGACACATACACAACTTTTACACACACACACTACACATGCACACACAGGCACATACTCTACACATGCACACACTACACATACACACAGACACACACTTCACACACAGACACACATACACACACACTTCACACACAGACACACATATACTACACATACACACACACAACACTACACATACACATACACACACACACACACACACACACACACATACACTACACATGCACACACACTTCACACACAGACACACATACACTACACATACACACACACACTTCACACACACTACACATACACACACACACACATACACTACACATACACACACACACACACACATACACTACACATGCACACAAACACACTTCACACACAGATACACATACACACACATACACTACACATGCACACACACACACACACACACACACATACACTACACATGCACACACACATACACTACACATGCACACACACACACACATACACTACACATGCACACATGCACACACACACACACACACACACACATACACTACACATGCACACACACATACACTACACATGCACACACACACACACATACACACACACACACACTACACACACATTCAATTATGATGTGCTATACAGCAGCCTTCTATTACATTTGGCAGGGAATGCACTCATCCATGCAGGGCCGGTGTGACCCCCTAGATACAGAAATTTAGACATGTGTAAGAGTCTCTGGCTTTCCAGCTGTGTGATTACCAGTCCTTCCAGCAGCCCAGGGGGAAGAAACAGCATCACAGCCTAGATTCATACAGGTCCCCCTGGCACAGAAGAGATTAATATAACATCCTAGCGACAGCACAGACAGCGATACAAATGAAAATGCTGAAAATCATATAGAAAGCAGATACCAGCACTTATGCAGGGGAGGTGGAGGATGCGGAGGATACCTTGCGATTATAACCGGTCCACGATGAAGCAGGGGTTTTATTCACTGAAGCGAAGACACTGTAGCTAGCAAGAACCAATCAGCAATCACTCTGGTTGCTATACTCTCTTTAATACAGCTAGGCATAGACATGGTGTGGGAGATTATCAGGCTATTGTATGTTGCATCATAACTGTGGGAAATGTAGCAACAAAACATTGTTCATGGATTTTTTTCTTTTGTCAATAATCTACAGTAACATTTCTGTGGATTATGCTAACAAATCATCGGTGGGCAGCGTGGTGTATTAGTGTTTAGCACTTTTGCCTTTACAGCCCTGGGTACCTGATTCATATCCCAGCCAGGGTACTATTTGCAAGGAGTTTGTATGCTCTCCCCGGGTCTGCGCGAGTTTCCTCTGGGCACTCCGGTTTCCTTTCACATCTCAAATACAAACAGATACGTTAATTGGCTTCCCCCTAAATTGGCCCTAGACTGCAGATACAACACGATACATACATAGGCATGATGATGGTAGGGATGAGATTGTGAGCTCCTCTGAGGCAGGGACGGATCTAGGGGGGGGGGAGACAGGTCTCTTGCCCCAGGCGCAGTTTGTTGAATTCTTAAAAAGGCGGCAAAATTTGGATGGGGAATGGCAGTTTAGGTGCCAAAACCTGATCTTTAGGCACCAAAACCTGACCGTTAGGCGCCAAAACCTGACCTTGCCCCAGACACAACTTGGTCTAGATCCGTCCCTGCTCTGAGGGACAGTTAAGTGAAAAGACAATGGGCTTGATTCACAAAGCGGTGCTAACTGTTAGCACGCCTGTGTAAACCCCCTTAGCACGTCTAAACAAGCTTTTTGCGCATAAAACTTTACGCGCGCAAAACTTTATGCGCGTAAAACTTTACGCGCGTACTGCACAGAGCGCAGGGCGCTCCGCGCAAAGTGCCCATTAAAGCCTATGGGACTTAGCGCGCAACGCAGCGCAACTCGTGCAACGTTAGCGCGAGATCTGATTGAGAAATCCGGTGCTAACTTACTTAGCACCCTGGTTAGCGCGTCTAAAGACTTTAGACGTGCTAAGTAGGTTAGCATCGTTTTGTGAATCAAGCCCAATATATACTCTGTACACCGCTGCAGAAGATATATAAATAGTAAATAATAATAATCAATAGGCATTAACAATCTACAATGTACACAGTAGAAAGAAAGCAATAGGGGTTGCAGAGGTTGCAACCGCATCGGGGCCCTTGGGCCAGAGGGGCCCCGCAGGACTCTCCCTTAACTACAGTATTAGCACTCTATTGGTCCTGTGCTCATAATAATCACTTCTATAGATACTTTGAATAGTGGTAAACATTAACTAGCTGCTCCCCATCCCCTTTTAGCACCTCTGACACTGTAGTTGCCATTGGCAGGTTTTGGTGCACTGTATCAATTGTTATTTATTGAGTGCTTAGGGGGCCCCAATGTAAAACTTGCATCGGGGCCCACAGCTCCTTAGCTACCCCACTGACGGCGAGGGGGAAGGGGGGGGAGGGGCGGCAGCTGTGAGAAGAAGTCTAGGATGCTTATTTTGGTGGCAGATCCCCTCTTCCTTTCCTTACAGCCCCATACACTATGTTGCATACCGTCCCCTGGCTCCTGGTGTCCAAGGCCAGTTCTACTTGCAATTAGTGATGCTCATAATGTGCTAATTACGATTATGCTCAGAGCCGGTTCTAGATTTTTTGCTGCCTGAGGCAAATTTGTGAGTATGCGCCCCTCCCTTCTGCTGTGCAAGTCAATTAAAACACTGCCGCTCTCCTGCCTCCCCCCTCCTCACTCACTGTCAGACTCCTCACACAGCACAACAAGCTGCTTTCCCTCAATGATGACTTCACCTCTCTCGCTCTCCTCTTGCTTCTCCTCCTACTCTGACTGCATGCTGTTAATGTAAACACAGTACAAACATGCTGCCCCTGTAATCTCTGCGCCTGAAGCAAGTGTTTCACCTTGCTTCATGCGAGAACCGGCCCTGATTATGCAAAATTCCGCACAATTTTTGTAATTGTGGTCCTAGTCGAAAAATCGTACTCGTGAAAATTATATGAAAGTTTGCGTAATTAGGGCTATGTGCATAATTTTCATAATTACAATAATTTTCGAAATTAATATTCTTTTTATAATAGCTAATTTGTGATAACGCACAATTTGGTGTAAATACAATTAATGTTGGTGTATTTACAAACAATTACAATACATTTCCATATCATTTTTCATATTTATGTGAAAATGTATCATAATTTTCTGTTATTAAGAGTAACACAAAATTACGTACAAAATTATGATTGAATGAGAAATTACGATTCAGCTACGATTAAATAAATAACAATATTTACAAAAATTATGAATTCAGACTTTGCATCATCATTTTAAATTATGATGCAGATTTACGTAAACCAAAAATTTCAGCTCATCACCACTTACAATGACGCCCATGCAGAGTCTTGAACAGAGCAGTGTCTCACCTGCCCCGGTGGGTGTGCTTCTCTGCCAGTCTGTGGCTCCACTGGTCACACCTTCTCTGTGACCCGTGGCATGTTATTAAAGAGAATCTGTACTGTAAAATTCTTACAATAAAAAGCACACCATTCTATTCATTATGTTCTCCTGGGCCCTTCTGTGCTGTTTCTGCCACACCTTGCTGCAATCCTGGCTTGTAATTGCCATTTTTATGCAGTGTTTACAAACAAAAGACATAGCATTTGATGCGCTTAGAGTAGCTCAGTGTGTGAGTCATACAGAGTGTGCAGGGGGCCTGGAGAGGGTGTGTATAGCTTCTATCTAATGACAAGAAGCACAGCACTTTCCTGCCTGACTGCCTGAGCCCGACAGACCCGACAGAGGAGAGAAGATTAGATCATACAACAGATATAATACAGCCACTGTGCAACCAGGAAAGGCTGCTGTAAGACAGAGCACATTAGAACAGCTATAGGAACATATAGGATAGAAGAAATAAGGCTCAAAATTTTAATACAGAGTCTCTTTAAGTAATAACACAACAGAGAACTGAAGGAGCATCACATAGCAAGTAATAGTGTGCCAAGACCCCACCCCAGTGTCCCAAGGGGTACACAACCGTCCGAACCAATACCATAGAAGAAGGAAACCTTCTTCTACTGTGTCTGTGTGGCCTGGCTGCCCATGGTCCTGCTGCTGGTCAATTTGCTGGGGTGGTGAGCGGTGTTCATCTTCTACTACAGAGTCCGAAGCAATAGATGGTTCGGCAATACTTTAAGCACCCACTGGCTGATTACGGCCGGATGGCCACATACATTAACACATACATTTTTACGCGTTACTGGTTCAATGCGTAATTTTTACGCATTGAACCAGTAATGCGTAAAATTGTATGTGTTAATGTTCCTGCACTAGCAGGAATGCGTAAAAATGTACGCAATATGGCCCGCCGACCTCCGAGGTCGGCAAGCTGCCAGCGGGGGACTGGAGCAGCAGTGAGTGACTACGAGGGCACAGGATGGCTGCATGGGGCTGGTAGAAGCCCCAGGTAAGTGAAACTCATTTTTTTATTTTGCTTGGACATTCCCTTAAAGTGGACATGTCGGACATTCAAACTTTGTTTAACAATTTTTTGTTAAACGATGTTACGCAATATTGTGAAAAGAATTGTTTGTAGCGAAAAATCGTTAGGAAAAATCATTTAGTGAGTATATGCCTTAATATTAATGATTAAAACTCCTTTATTACATCAGAGAATAGGCAGCAACAAAATAGCTTCACTCACATCTTACAGTGGTGCCGATTCCTCTTGCGTTTTGGACTATTATGTCAAAGGGGGCTGAGGGGCCACTGCCATACTACGAGTTAGTTGCTAAGGCCACTGCCATGTGAGTTGCCACTGTCATATTACTGAAGACGGAGGGGCCGCTACTATGTTCCTAAAGGGTAAAAAGCCACTTCCATGTCAACAGAGACTGAGGGGTCACTAGAATGTTACTATTGGCTGATGGGTCTCTGCCACTAAAGGGCCACTACTATGTTACAAGAAACTGAGGGACCACTGTCATGTCACTGGTGGTTGAAATGAGTACATTAAGTTGCCACCAAGTAAATTGGGCACTGGGTGGTGCAGATAGTAACACTATTGGTAAAGTAACATGGTGTCAGTAGCAGTTTTTAATTCAGTGACGGAACAGCAATGGCCCACTGATTGGATCATTAGCAGAAGTGTGAAAAGAGGTGTGTGAAATTTGCCACACAAGGGGAATTTGAATGTAGCAATTGTTTGTTATCATTGTCTGTTCTCATGTGTTAAATGACTAACACAAAGTCTTTAACATCATTGGGGCATTTTTTTTTTTTTTTTGGTCTAAATGATTTTTGGCCAACCGATTATTCATCATTCATTTTTTGCGTGTGTACGGAGCTTGAGTGATAGAATGTTTTGTATGCAGAACATTGTAAAACCATACCAGATTCTATTGCAGGTTCAGTTCTGGGAGAGATGAGGAATCATAATAGAACTTCTATGGACTTTCCACTGTGGACTCATCAGTTGTCCTAGTCAGCTTTGTAGCCCGCTACTGGCACAATGACACTCCCCTTGGCCCTTCTCCATGACTGCCACATGTTGTGGCAATAGGGGAGCTCACTTGCTGTAGTTTGCTCAGACGAGTTTCCTTAATAGGATAAATGCCCATAAGTAATGAATAAAGTTTATATTGCACCTTAATTTGTCGAATAAACTGTGGCCTTCTGGGAGCATGATGCTGTAATACTCACCGCAAAACCGTATCCTACTAGGCAGCTTTACTTAGGGCAGCTGGGAGCCGCTGGACACAGTGAACAGCAACATGTTTGATTACTGCTGACTACCCCGCTGGTCTGTGGGCTCCAAAGAATTCACCTAGCAGGTATTTTCTTTTTTGGAAAAATTACATTTTTTTTGTTCACAATGAATTAAAAATGTTGTTCTATGGAATGCAAACTCCCCCCACCCCCCCCCCACCCCCCAAAAAAAGAAAAACTGCACCTGAACTTACAGATGAGGATCTCTTTCTTAGAGGTGCCTGAACGTAAGCTGGCCATACACTAAATTAAATATTTTCCATCGATAACTGGCTAATTCAATCATTTGATCAAATCTTCTAGAAATTGATCTGCTAGAAATGATTTCTGAATTATTGATTTCCAGCCCATATTGAACGATTTGGTCAATCTCGCCATATGGAAGATTTCAATCGATCAGCGTTGGGTTGGGAACGCATCACTAACGGCGTTGGATTTTGGGCTGATTGACACAGAATCGGAGCTAAGCTCATATTTCCGCTGCCGCCTTCTCCCATGCTTTCTTTCCTCTGCTGGGGCTTCTCCCGGTCTCTTCACTTCCGGGGAGCTGTGTATCACATGACAAACACTAGCGGGCAAATACTACTGGCCTCTAGTGGTCACATAAGGTACATGCGACAGCGCCCTTAGTGGGAGGCCTCTAGTGTTTTTTTCACAGGACATACAGCGTCCGGGGAGTGAAGAGACAGGGACAATCCCCGGGGATGGATGGTCAAGTAGATGCAAATAACTTTGAGTTGATGCAAACCTGTGCAGATTTGTATGCAAATTTATGCAGATTGAAAATGAACTAATCAAATTTTACCTCAGTAGGATTTACATAAATTTGCATTAACTCAAAGTTATTTGCATCTACTTGACCATCACTAGTCGGCGGACAGCTCCATTGTCCCTACAACTCTGCATAGGGGGGAGGCAAAAAAGAATTAAGATGAAATGGGGCTCTAGGCAAAATAGCTCTGTTTTGCCCACCATGGATGGTCACCTTGGCTTTTTTAACCAGCATCCATCAGGCCTCTAGACTCTCTCCAGGCCCTAGGCAGCTACCTACGATTGCCTTGTGGATGATCCGGCTCTTAGGGGAGGGGGAGACCAAGGACCTGGCAGGTCATGCTGTAATCAATTGTAAATCTGTGTGGAGGGATTCGATCAGATAGACCCCTTTGCGATTAAACAATGATCTGAGAGGGATCTATCCAATGGCCACATTGACCAGTG
>NC_090646.1:69437197-69464697 GCF_040937935.1 Hyperolius riggenbachi | reverse complement strand
TGAAATATGATGTAGAAGCCGCAGACGTCTTCAATGGACTTTCTCGGGGAAAACTGGAACCGTGTTTGCTAATGGATTTCCTTCTTATTGGTCTCTGTTTAAACTGGATGCTGAGAAAGCCCCCTGGGTTAATACTGTGTGCTCTGGGCATATTTGTCAAAATGCTGCCACTGGTGAGCAGTGGATGTCCGCGAGTATGCCGATGTGAGGGCAGGTTTTTGTACTGTGAGTCGCAGAACGTCACCGAGCTGCCTCGCAACCTGTCGGGCGTGATGGGCTTGTCGCTGCGGTACAACAGCCTGACGGAGCTGCAGGACGGACAGTTCACTGGGTTAATTCAGCTCACGTGGCTTTATCTGGATCACAATCACATAGACACAATAGAAGGGAATGCCTTTCAAAAACTGCGTAGGGTCAAAGAACTCACACTTAGCTCCAACAAAATCACACAACTAGCGAACCACACTTTTCGACCCATGCCAAACTTGCGTAGTGTGGATTTATCAAACAACAACCTACAGTCCCTGGCACCAGATCTGTTCCATGGGCTACGCAAGCTGGCGAGTTTACAGATGCGCCACAATGCCATCAAATTTGTGCCAGTCAGGATCTTTCAGGACTGTCGCAGCCTCGAGTTTCTGGACTTGGGATACAATCAGTTGAAGAGCCTGGCCCGTAACTCTTTTGCAGGCTTGTTCAAACTTGCTGAACTACACCTGGAACACAATGACTTAGTGAAAGTTAATTTAGCCCACTTCCCCAGGCTCCTCTCGCTGCATTCTCTCTTTATGAGAAAGAACAAAGTGACTATAGTGGTTAACTCTTTGGACTGGGTGTGGAAGCTCACCAAAATGGATCTCTCTGGGAACGAGATTGAATACATCGAACCTCACGTTTTCGAAAGTGTACCTCATCTAGAATCGCTGCAACTCGATTCCAATCGCCTGACCTACATCGACTCTAGAATCCTCAATTCTTGGAAGTCTCTCACCAGTATCACCCTCTCTGGGAACAACTGGGACTGTGGGCGTAACGTCTGCGCCTTGGCCTCCTGGTTGAGCAACTTCAAAGGTCGCTACGATGGCAACATGCTTTGCACCACCCCTGAGTATGCTCAAGGAGAGGATCTTTTGGATGCTGTCTATGCCTTTCATTTATGTGAGGACCCTTCTGATCCAACTAGTCCTAATGCCATCCTCACGGCCTTTAACAACAGTGACAAAAGCACCCACAACAATCCCACCATGACTACTGCCACCTACGATGTGCAGGATACCGAAGGGGAAAAAACTACAGACATCTTGATGGCAACTCTACCCAGCGAGCTTGCTGACAACACCATCCAGATTCACAAGGTGGTCACTGGGACTATGGCACTGATTTTTTCCTTCCTTATTGTGGTTTTGATGTTGTATGTTAGCTGGAAGTGTTTTCCAGCCAGCCTCCGGCAGTTGAGGCAGTGCTTTGTGACACAGCGTAGGAAGCAAAAACAAAAACAGACTATGCATCAAATGGCTACTATGTCTGCCCAGGAATACTATGTTGATTACAAACCCAACCACATCGAAGGGGCCCTGGTCATTATTAATGAATATGGCTCCTGTTCTTGCCACCAGCAACCTGCCAGGGAGTGTGAGGTGTGATTGCATCCTTCACTAAAGGGGATATAAAACATTGTGCAACCAAATAACCATGGCATATAGACCAGCCCAAAAGGGAATATTTTTGCACCTCTTTGACTTAATCCGTATTAGGGAAATCTGACAAAAAAAGCGAGGATGAAAAAAAAAAAAAAAAAAGAATTCAAAAACTTGACCTTTTAGCTTTATTGTGTCTTACAAACCTGCAGGACATTTAAAACCCGATAAAAAAAAGATTATACAAAAAATATTCCAATGGTACAGAGATTTGTCTATATTCAGGAACCTAAAGAGTGTATAAAGAGGTACCATGTTGAAATTTTTTTGTAAACTACGATGTTTAAAAAAGGAAGAGAAAAAAAAAAAGATAATAAAATAGCATTTACAATATTTATTTATTTATTTCTATCCTTTTCGTTTGTTTTTTTTTTCCCTTTGCAGAGTGATGTGCTGTACATCAGTGTCATTGAGAAAGTAAATCTTATTTCCTCCACATCTGCAGTTTCTTGGCTGTGTGGCACCCCGGCAACAAGGGGGAGAAAAGAGGAAAAAAAACAAGACAGCCTTGATTCACCAATAGATGGATCAGTCGATGGCTGATAGTTTTTAATGGCTTACACAGCAATAAACTCCAGATTATTTGTAGTGCTGTATGGATAAGCCAGCACTGCAGACTTGGTAGGGGTAAGGAAGGGGGGGGGGGGGGGGAGAAAAAAACAAAACAAAAAAAACCTCTTGATGGGAAAAGATGATGGTAGCACCAGGTAGCATCTCTGAGTCACCTGTTGAAGGCTGACATGCCTTGCATTAAAATGAAGTACCCTCCAACGGTGTGTTAGAGTTTCTGCAATGGATTCTAGCTGCAGATTGCAGCAAAGAGAATACAGTGTGGGGATACAGCAAGCCTTGTTAGTCACTGTCAATGCCTTAATCGCTGCTGTACATGGTATAGGCAATGTACTGCATATAAAGCCCACACGTCAACCTTTCTAGGTGTTAGCGTGGAAAATAACTCTGGCTCACGAATCGGTGCAGCTGATGTAATCTTGGTCGAAAGGCTTAAAGAGCAAAATGCAGTTTACATAGTCAAAGCTCTTTTCTCTTCCTAACATCCCCCCCCCCCCCCCCTCCCAACCACCGAATGCTTTAAGTCCAATTGTGTATGAAAAGCAGGAAATCCATGAGATCTATAAGACTCTTGTAACTATAGTGCTTGAAACCAGAGGGAGGTATTATTAACAAGCATTTTATCCTCCATGCATCAAATCTATCACTTGCTGTATGCGCAGTTAATAGCCCACATTTACAGCAGCGTTCTGTGTCGTGGAATAGGCATCTGTCTTAGGTCGTCTTGGTGGGGTTCAGAAGGACAGCGGTTGAAATGGTTGATCTGATCTCTGAGCGGTGTCTCCTCTCCATATGCTGGAGGACTACAACGTCCAGCATGTCCTTACACCATACTGTTTAAAAATGATGCTCTCGTCTGGTCTCTACAGCCAGTATCCTTTTCAAAACTAGTGGTGAACTGCAAATACCAGCATTCCCCAACAGCTTCAGAAATTGAGTGATCTCATATGTACGGGGAAAAAATGTCTTGAACGAGTTAGAGGAGCAATGAGATTGGAATTTTGAGCATGCTGGTGACTGTGGTTCATCGTTGATGTGCTAGAGGGGGCTATACCGGGCTGTTCTGGTCATTGTGAACTGCTGTTAGGAGAATGCTGGGACTTGTAGTGCCATTTCTTACTCTGAAAACAGGCAGGGACTTGTAGATCCAAAGTAGGTAGGAACAGACGTGCCTGTATTGATATTACCCCAGCTGTGCTCATGAGATGCTGTAGCTTATCACACTGTCAGGACTCTCACAGCTGGTGGTAGTGACACAGTGGGACTTGTTCTTCTATAGTAGGCTGATGGGGCTATGTTCAGGACTGCGGTGCTGAAACAGCTTTTTTTTTCTATTACACCGGGACGTTTCAGATACATCTACAGGCTGTTGTGACATATGCGTCATACTGGGCCTTGTAGTTCTATTGAAGCCTCTTGTGGGGTATGCTGTCTCTTCAACAGCCAGTGCTTGTGAATTGCTGGGACTTGTAGTCTGACAGAAGGATGCTAGAGCTATGCTGAGGACAGGGGCGTAGCAATAGGGGGTGCAGCGGTAGCGACCGCATCGGGGCCCTTGGGCCAGAGGGGCCCCGAAGGGCCCTCCCTCAACTACAGTATTAGCTCTCTATTGGTCCTGTGCTCATAATAATCATTTCTATAGATACTTTGAATAGTGGTAATCATTAATAAACTGTTTCCCATCCCTTCCTTGCACCTCTGACTCTGTAGTTGCCATTGGCAGGTTTTGCTGCACCGTATCAATTGCTATGTATAGAGTGCTTGGGGGGCCCCATTGTAAAACTTGCATCGGGGCCCACAGCTCCTTAGCTACGCCACTGGCTGAGGACTGCAGTTACATTTTTTTCCCTATCCTACTGGTGCTTATTACTTATCAGGGTTACGCTAGTGGTTCTACTGTAGGCTGTTAAGGCATGCTGGGCCTTGTAGTCCTACTAAAAGCAGGTGGGGGGGGGAATGTTGATAGCAGGTGCACACTCACGGTGTGACTCATCTGACTGACCAGAGACTTCTATTAGCTCCTCAAAAAATCAGTTGTTTCTCCTGTGCCTATTATGGCTTGCTGAGACCTGTAGTTCACCAATGATTTTTTTTTTAACTGCCATTCTGTCCCTGCCTTTGTGGATTTTGGAAGGGAAGAAGCACAGAAAACAGAATCAGAGCCCCTCAGATGCAGGGAATGGGATAGCTGTTTATTATTATCAGCTGAGGGTGCTAGGCTGCCTGTATCGCCGGAGATCGCCCTGTGAATCAAAGCCCTGCCTTTAATTTCTATGTTCCCATGGCAACAGAATTAAGTTCAAATCTAAGATAAAAAAAAATCACGAGCTGATTGCTGTAGCTGCGTTATCCCCACTTTCCAAATAAAAGGGCTCGCTTGTTGCAAATGACTCGTATGTGTCAGGGTGTTTGCAGCATGCAAATAAAGCAGGAATAAATTAGTAAGCCTGTCAGGGAAAGCCTTATCCTTCTCTCTCGCCCCCCTCCTACCCCCCTTCTTTACTGGGAGCCCATCCTGGCCTTGCATACGACAATCTGTTGCAGGCTGCAGCGGCAGGCTACGGAGAGGTTAACCGCTCACATGCACACAATCGCTCTGTTATGGTCCGGTGACCCGTGGCAGGAAAAGGGTTAACGTGCCTTGCTTGAGTTGGCAGGAATCTGTAATTGCAGGATGGGGGCTTTTTATAAGCAAGATCATTTTATAGATACCGTCATTACTCGTGTGTTTATTTTCTAATTATCGTTAACAACAGGCATCGAGGCATTGACTGGATCTTGGTTAAGCATGAATACTGATTGGTATTATTATTATTATTTCATTATTTTGTGTTGTCGTGTAGATCCATTCTAGGGACTCCGTCTTACTTTTTCCAAGGTTTGCACTGCAATTATTTGGTACATACAGTAGAATCTCTTTATAGTAAACTCCGAGAGGCCAAGAAAAGTGGTTTACTATATCAGAAGTTCACTATATCAGAGATTGTCATACTCAAGCACAAAGTAGACTGTAGTAGTGGATCTTAATTCAGTCAATAACTGTGAGTCAATTTTTTTTCCAATGCTTCAGCAAGCGAGCACAGACAGTGTCTAAGCTAGATCAAGATGCACAGTGCTCAATATGCAGGGATTTGCATGCAATAATTACGCAACAGCTTGCAAGGAAGCATAGATCTCACCTGTTCATGCATTTATAGTGTGCTCCTCTGTCCACAATTCGGCACTGCCTGCATGATGCTTTTGATACTTTAGAGCTGCAGCCATGCACTAGCAAGTCATAGATGGCAGGCAATTCCCTCAGTAGCACCTTGCACAGGAAGCTTACTTCTCCCCGGCTGGTGCTTTTGAGGTAATCCATGGAGGCCCAGAGTAGTGTGCAGATAGCAAGCAGGCTACAAGTGACTGCCAGGCCGCCAACACACCACAGCTCTAGGTCTCTGACTGACGTATGAGGCATGTGCCGCCGCCCACTTTCCACTATAGCAAGAAACAGGTTTATTATAACAGAAATTCTATTATATCATAGTTTAATACACCAGGCATTACTCCCATATAATTATCACAGTGCTTGGCTGGAACCTGGACATTTAGTTTACTATACCCAAATTTGGACTATATCAGAGTTTACTATAATGAGATTATACCATATAAGACTTACATTATTTATCTTTCCTCTTGCCTGTACAGCTATCGGTCAACTTATCCCACTCTTTCAATATGATTGATTTTCCACTAGGAGATCGAAACTTTGTGCACAGGTGTACAATGGCATTTAATGCTCGCAACTTCCCATGGGTCCTTGTAAAGATCGATCAGTTTTTAGCACATGCACACAGTGTGACAGGGTCAAGACTAACAACTGATAAATCAATACAGTATTGTCATTTCTGATTGGTCAGCTGAAGACTTTGCTTCCAATCCAAGGCCACTGGGTCTATTCTGATTGGCTGTGGATCTGGAGTGAATATTAGTTTGTGTGTACCAGCCCTTAGCAACAAGAGAGGATGCTTATATGAGGAGATGGTCACGTGACCATTCACTGGAAGGATTGTGACTTAATGGATGCGTACAATTGCATACATTTTGAAAGCATCTCTGGTGTTGGCCTGGTCTCCATGGGGGGATGAGCAATCATCTAGGATCTAGGTTCCTGATGTGTAGTGTGTGCATTATTATTATTATTATTATTATTATTATTAATTGTATTTATATAGCACCAACACAGAGCTGTACAATAAATAAGGTTAAAAACATTGATAACAGGAGTGACAGTCAACACATCAGGGACATAACTACAGGGGAGCAGCCATGGCACCTGCAGGAGGCCCAGAGCTGTGAGGGGGCCCCAACTTCTACTTCACTTCCTCTGATAAAGGGGTCCATACTTCAGATCAGGCATTTGTGGCTACACTTGTTATGGGCGTGAAGATTACAATGTCCACACTTGTCATATGACCCTTGTGAGATGTGCCCCCAGGCTGTGAGGGTCACCAGGGGTAAGCAAGGGATAGGAAATGAATATTGCGGAGCCCCATCAAAGTTTTGCTGGGGGGTGGGGTGGGGGTGTCGATTTGTCATTACGCCCCAGCAACACACAACAGACAATGAGCAATAGGATACACAATTCCAGACCATGCACTGGTGTAATAGTCTCAGTAATTCAGGTTCAGGCTACTCTGTGAGCAGAGTGTGCAGATACACAAGGAGGGAGGGCCCTGCCAAAGGCTTGCAGTCTAAAGGGAGGGGGTGGTAACACGATAGCAGGGGGCTCATGTTGTGATATAGGGGTGCTTTGGTTGGTTTTAGGGGGAACTTGTATTGGTCATAGTCAATTTATTACAGTATGTTTTGGGATTAGGGAAATGTTACATCATATATAAAAATGCCTACATAAGTATGTTTTAGTTAAAAAAAACAAAAACATACAGGAATGTTTCAAATGCAAAAATATGGAGTGCTCCTTACAAAATTATATTTGTCAAAAGGTACTTGAGATGATGTGGCTCACAATAGGGGGTACTTGGTAAACAACATTCTTCATAAAGAGGTACATATTCTGATAATGTTGAGACATACTGGTCTAGTGGCTGGATAATGTACTGGCTAAGGGCTCTGCCTCTAACAATAGGCAACCTGGGTTTGAATCTCAGCACTTCCTGTTCCATAAGCCAACCCCTATTCAGTAAACAGACCTCAGGCAAGACTCCCTAACCCTGCTATTGCCTATAGATTTTTATTGTCTAGGGCAATCCTCCCCAGATGATTGATTAATCGTTCTGCACTGTTTAAAGGTAGTTCATACAAAATAAATTGTGCTTTTAGGGCCAGAAATGGGTATCATAAACAAAACTTGTGTATTATTGAGAATTGTCATAAAAAAAAAAAAACTAATTTTATTCTGAACAGGAACCCAATATGTTTACAGCAGACGCTGATATTGTGGGATTTAGTAGTAACTGAGGACGTAAAACTGCAGGGATGCCATGCTGCGGACGTAAAACTGCGGGGATGTCATGCTGGGATTTGTAGTTCAGCAACATGTCGCCTGTCACGATTGAAGAGAGGCGCTCGGTAACAGCAGCTATGGCTGTCAGTGCTTTTTACACTCAGTGTGGATTAGCAGGAGCGCAGTGCCATCTGCAGTGAGCAAGCCTTGATATTCCTCTGTAGCTCGCACCATCGATGTGCCACGTATAAAAGAATACAGCTGACAGGATAATATCAGACCCACACCCTGTTTACTCATAATATCCTCCCCAAACCTCTCATTCAGCTTCTGTGTTTCCGAGCGTGTAAAGCTAGGAAGGCGATTTACTTCAGAAGTGAAAGGACAGCCCACAACGACAATTAATAACACTGAAAGATTCCAGGGGAATGAAAGGGCTCCTCTGTTCTGAAGGTCATGCAGTGGCCTCCAACCCAGGCCCCGAAACCCTCTGGCCAAATGTATCTCAAACTTATTTCCCCATTATATAAAATCAATAGGGTTGGGGGGTTTTGGTGTTGAAGGAAGCTGGTGTAAGGTACGTGATTTGCTATGGGACATATTTGATGAATTGGCCGTGTGGGGCCATGGGGAGGACATTTTACCTCACAAGAGATGAGGCTTGAAGTGAATCAACTGGAAAAAGGAGAAATAAAGAAAAGACTTGTCTGCAAGATTGATTAGAACAGATCCCCGCATTAAAATGGGATTAAAAAGGAGACTGCAAAGGGTACTATATCTTATTGTTATACTGAAACATAAGGGTCAAGACTAGTGTGGTGCAAAGGCTGATAAAGAGAACCTGTTAAAGTAAACCTCCAGACTAAAAATCGACTCAGCAGCAATGAAAAGGCCTGGTGTTTCTTTAACAGTGTCACAGCATCAGAACTTTGTTTCTCTTATACAAGTCTCCTTTTTAGCTGCACAGAAGAAAACTGCCCGGGCATTTTTCCGCTGATGCTGTGCAAAGCATGATGGGATTTCTGATGATGATCTCCTCGTTCTGCTGTTTTGGTGCAATTGGTTGTTTGTTTTTTTTTACATTTTGAATTTAACATTTTAAGCCTAGCACGTGCAGCTGGGAGGGGTAATCAGGACACAGGACAGTTGGAACTGTGTCTCATGCTCCCTGTCACCTCCTTTCAACCAAAAAGATGGCTTCCCCCATGACAAAGATGGCTGCCCCCATGAATCACAAACATTTGCCTGTTCTTTTAAAACAGGGAGGGTAAGAGATTATATTACCTATCTATTCTAATTAACATAACTAATGTAACTTAATGACAGTATGTTTGTTTAGGCTGAAGTTCCCCTTTAAGTGAATTATGGGATTTGAAAACTGTTGGCTCATTCTTAAAGTGGACCTGAACTCTTGCACAGGACAGAAAGAAATCAGAGAGAAATGCACCCTGTATGTATTTAGAGATTTTAACCTGTCTAATCCCCCTCATCTGTGACTAATCGCAAGTTGTAATATGATCTCTCAGCTGTGTTAACTGGCTGCCTTCAGAGCAGCTAATTTGTGTAAACAGAATGTTAACCCTATGTCTGCTTCTATGAAAGCAGGAAGTAGACACACTGCAGATTTATTGCAGGTTGTATGAGCTGTGACAAAGAAATGTTTTTTCTTTAAAGGCTATTATGCTGTTGCTGATCTTTTAGAGAAGAGAAAAAGTTGTGAGCTCAGGTCTCCTTTGATGTAAACGTCACTTCTTATTTTCAATTTCAGCAGCAAGTGCCCCAAATATTTATATTTATTTGAGTTCTGAATATGAGAAAAAGCTAAGCTTTAGCCTTATGAGATTAGGCCCTGCCCTTCCCATTCCGGGGCGGATTTACCATAAGGCACTGTAGGCACGTGTCAACAGGCGCCTGATGATGGAAGGGTGGCTCACTCTCCTCCCCTAGTGCCTCTCTCCCTCCTTCTGTATACAGAGACCCGAGCAGAGCGTAAATGAGAAGTTACCCACCCAGCTCTCAGCATTCTTGACGAGATCTCCCTTCAGTTGGAGGCACCACTAGCTAAGGGTACCTCTGGCTACCTAATACTAATGGGCACCTGTAGCTACCTGTGATGGGCAAGAGAAGGGAGAAGTGACAGGTGGGACAGCCAGCACACTTGCGGTGCGGTTCAGCAGGGTTTTTAGGTTAAAGGAGGGTGAAGTATAGGGTGCCAGGACATCTGTGCCTATAGGCTTCTGTGATGTAAATCCAGGGCTGGTCCCGCCTCATTGATTTTATTGGCTATTCAGGTGGTTATGCCTTTCCTTGGAGCTTTAGCACGTTGCCATGGCTGCAATCCTAGTTTACATGTTGTACACCAGGGCACCATGTGAGGGACCCTTAGGTTTTCTTTGTATGAGTATTCCAAAGGGAGTTAAGAGACTAACTTGTATAAAGAACATACAAATTGTACTGATGCTAATGCTTGTCCCACTCCTTTGTTTACTTTTAAGGTGGACTTTTGAGGCCTACTCCTTGGCTTTGTGACTCCACGAGTCATTAGGTCACCAAATCAGTCATAGTAGCCTCAGCATTCTGCCCAGAGAGGTACTCTTCAATGTAGAAATGTGAGCCAACAGCTAAATACAGTACTCATCTGCAATTAACATGTACCTATAATTTCATAATTTTGTCCAACCTGTTATGGACTAAAGGAGAGAGTGATAACTGCACAATAAGTGAAGCCTTATTTTGTGACAAAGGCAGATAGGATGACCATATAGGCCAGAACTCCCCAACCCTGTCCTCAAGGTCTACCGACAGAACATGTTTTGTAGAAAAACCACAAACATGCACAGGTGGGGTAATTAGTGTCTCAGCAGAGCTGATTAACTACCTCTGTGGACAAAACATGCACTGTTGGTGGACCTTGAGGACAGGGTTGGGGAACACTGAATTATAGGCAATAAGACGTTTTATTGAATGTAATGTCAGATTCTAATTGCACTGTCCAGAAGCTGTTAACTGAAATTGTTAACTAAAATTAAGATAAGTGCACCGTAAATGCATATGACCTTTAAAGTGAAATTCTACTGCTGTCAGGAAATAAATAAGCAATGCATTCTGTGCAGCTCTTACACTTATTAGCATTAATGACAACTGCAAACCTTGATTTTGATTATTCAATCACCCAGCTCCTCCATCATCATCCTAACAGAGTCTACCAACTTGACATTAGCCATGCTGCTGCCAGTCACTCAGTTAGTGCAGGTGTGACAAATAACCAACTAGACCTCCTGCCTTGTGCAGCTGATTACTGATGCAGGATGAGGAAAAAATTTAGACTGTCTGCATTGAATCACTGTGGACAGGTTCTGCACTAGAAAAACAAGTGCAGTTTGTGCTTACAATCAGTTTTGGAATTTCATAGCATGCTGAAATTGATAGAGCAAGTTCCGTTTTAATAAGGGTAAATTGCAAAATGTTTTGGGAAGCCCCGGAACATATTTGAGGCTAGGTCCACACTTAGCAGAAAAGCAAGCGTTGCGGAAAACGCAGCGTTTTTTCCGCTAATGGAAGGCTATGGGCCGCATGAAAAAACACATATAAAAAAACGCATGTGCATTTTGTATGCATACGTTTTTTTAAAAATGCTGGTTTTGTTGCATAATATTCAAAAACGCATCAAAGACGCACATAACGAAAGTCAATGGGAACGCAATACTTCCGCTTCCTGTTGTCTTCCTAGTGATCTGCATAACACGCATTGTGAAAATGCATTGAAAACGCATAGAAAACGTACATGTGTTTTGTATATGTGAACCGCAAATGCGTAAAAACGCATGCAAAACGCTAGAAAAACACAAATGCGGAACAAAAACGCGAACGCACTAAAACACACTATAAAGCACACACACAAAAGCCTGCACATGACAGAAAACGCGACCTTTCACGCTCTTCAAATTGAGGGGCACTGTAACAACATATAGTAGAATGCAGTACGTTATTCAGGATGCCCTCTCTCATGTCAATTATTCTGGTTTCAGCGTCATAATAACTTCCTATAGCTATCTATGTATATACATGTGCATATTGCTATGCAGCCCCACCCTCCCAGTGATACTTAGTCTAAGCTGAATGCATACATATCAACATCAGTGAGACCAGGTATATTATGTACTGGCTTTGGAATTCTCAGAAACAAACATTCCACAGAGATCACCTGCCAGTACTAAAGATGTTGCCACCTACCCTGCGATAAATTTCATAGTATAACTCAGGGAGAGGAAAGACTTTACAATGGGCAAACACTGACTAAATAATTTATGAATGAATATTGTAAAAATAAAAATAGAAGCCATTTTATTCATTATGTTATTGTCACTACAGTTTCTCTTTATGTGTAGGTTGTGCTTACAATCAGTTTTGGAAATCGAAAGCTTGCTGCAAATTGTGTCATTTTAATAACGGTCAATTGCAAAACGTTTTTGGGCAGCACCAGTACATATTTATAGCAAATGTTTAGGGCAATTTTACATGAATTCTCAAGAGGCTCAAGTGGAATTTGTTAACTAAAGTATGGGTGATTCTGATAATAAGATTTCTCATGTCTTAGGCCTTAAGCTTGTTGCACAGCAGAATGATATGATGTCACGTGACCAGCAGCAATTCAATTCTCAGCAGTAGAGATGTCTGGTCACACTATTTTTAATAGTTCTTGTAGCATGCAATAAGGAAACCTAGGCCGGGTGAAGCCAATATAAGTATAAATTATAGATAACATTGTGAATTGGGCGCCAAATGAAAACAAAAAATATTTACAGTGGTAATGATAGTAAAACATTGGTAAATGTTACCGATAATATACTACAACTAAACCTAACCTTACTCTCACACAGAACACCCCCCCCCCTTGCCTAACCTTAACTCCCCTCCCCTTTTCCTGACACCTAACCCTAAAATTACCCTTTCTGATGCCGAAGCCCCAAACCCCCCTTCCTGATGCCCAACTCTAAACCCTCTCCCCTCCTAACAACTAGACGTAAATCCCACTTCCTGATGCCTATCCCTAAACCCCCTTTCCTGACGGTTAACCCTAATACCTCCTTCCTGACGCCTACGCTCAAAACCCCCCTTCCTGATGCCTAACTCTAAACCCCCCTCTCCCGACGCCTAGACCCAAATCCCCTGTCCTGATGCCTAACCCTAAACCCCCCTTCCTGACGTCTAACCCTAAAAGCCCCTTTCCTGATGTCTAACCCTAAAACCCCCCTTCCTGATGTCTAACCCTGAAAGCCCCTTTCCTGACGTCTAACCCTAAAAGCCCCTTTCCTGATGTCTAACCCTAAAACCCCCCTTCCTGACATCTAACCCTAAAACCAACATTCCTGATGCCTAACCCAAATCCCCCCTTCCTGATGCCCAACTCTAAACCCTCTCCCCTCCTAACAACTAGATGTAAATCCCACTTCCTGATGCCTATCCCTAAACCCCCTTTCCTGACGGTTAACCCTAATACCTCCTTCCTGACGCCTAAGCTCAAAACCCCCCTTCCTGATGCCTAACTCTAAACCCCCCTCTCCTGACGCCTAGACCCAAATCCTCCGTCCTGATGCCTAACCCTAAACCCCCCTTCCTGACGTCCAACCCTAAAAGCCCCTTTCCTGATGTCTAACCCTAAAACCCCCCTTCCTGATGTCTAACCCTAAAACCCCCCTTCCTGACGTCTAACCCTAAAAGCCCCTTTCCTGATGTCTAACCCTAACCCCCCCCCCTTCCTGACATCTAACCCTAAAACCAACATTACTGATGCCTAACCCAAATCCCCCCTTCCTGAAGCCTAACCTTAAACCCCCTTTCTGATGCCTAACCCTAAAACCCCCCTTCCAGATGTCTGTACAACCCTAACCCCCCCTTCCTGCTGCCTAACCCTAAAACCCCCTTACTGGTGCCTAACCCTAAAACCCCCTTCCTGACGCCTAACCCTAACCCCCCCCCCCACCCTTCCTGATGTCTAACCCTAAACCCTCCCTTCCTGACGTCTAGCTCTAAAACCCCCTTCCTGATGCCTAACCCTAAACCCCCCCTTCTTAACCTTACATGTTTCCATATGATAAACTTCAAAAACATTTTTTCAAACACTTTGTAAATACAAAAGACAAAATTTGAAACACTATGACCTTATAATTTTCAAAACTATAAAAAAAATTCACAAACTATACTGTTCTAATGTTCTCAAAATGATAAACATTATAAAATCTATAATTTTCAAAACAATATTTATCAGGCACTCAAATTTCTTCTTTCTCTGCCAAATAGCCGATATTTGCATTAGCACCTATGTCTAAATCATCCATTAGCAACGGGTACCCAAATTTCCTGTTTCCATTTTTATATGCCTTTACATAGTACTGCCACATTTACTGCAGCTCTTTACAGAGCACCGATTTCACACCACTAACCTTCCTTCGGAGGGGGCTCACAAACGAATGCCCCGCCCCCTACCACTGGTTTGGGCGACGTCTGGAAGACAGTTTCCCTACAAGAATGTTGTTGGGTCTTAGGGAAGGTAATCTCTAATTCATAATGCTTTGCACTTTGGGGCTGGCTTTATTAAATATTGCTTGTGTGTTTGTGCCTGCCTCAGTTTTATCAGACATGGAAATCTTGTTAATGTGACAAAACTGCAAGTCTCAGCATGCATCTCAACTTCAGTGCTGCAAAGCGTAAAATTAAGCATTTCAGCCCTGTCAGCAAGCCAGGATTTATACTTTTTCATCTATTAGGCAACTTTCTCATAGCTCCCCTTCAGCATATACCGAGCTCCCCTTCCATGTAGCAGCCCCAATTTCATGTGCATCCCTCTCAAACGCATAACCAGGGTGCAAGGTGCACAAAAAACTTGTGGGGGGGGGGGGGCATTTTTAAAAAAATTACCCCCTCAAGTGTGGCCTGCCTCTGTGACCTCGCCCCCCCCCCCCCCCGCCCTTAATGAGAGCAGCACAGTGGTGTGCACATACTTACATTGGCATGAATCTGCTCCCTCCACTTCACTTGTCAGCACACACAAGCTTCCCTCCGTATGACCCTGATGTCACGTAACATGCATTGGAGTCTTATAGAGGACCACTGGTGCAGAGAAGAGACCCTAGCAGCAGTTATGTAAGCATGTGCACACTGCGCTGCTCTGCATTAAGGCCGGAGAGAGAGTGACAGGCCCCCTTAGCCCACCGGGCCCCGTGTGAGCCTAGGTGCTATTGTTATGCCTATGATCCTACTTGTCCATGTTTAACATCAATGTACAGCAGCCCATTCTGTTTCATGTGCAGGCAGCAACTCCCCCCTTATATCTGTTTCTCCTCATTTGCATCCTCCTTTTCTGTATGTCGCCTCCTCTTCTATGTACAACCACCCCCTCGAGCAGCATGCACCCAAGGCCACAGCCTATGTGGCCTTTGCAGAAACCCAGCCTTGCCTGTCATCTCTGCACATGTTGCCATTGCCAGAAGATTAGCAAATATTATTCAGGGTCTTGCATTTTATTGTGCTGTCATAGGGTGTTGCATATGCAGAGAAAATATGAGGATTAGAAATGTGTTTTAAAGCAGCAGGGATCGCCATACTATCAAAGAAAAAAACACATACAAAAGTAGATAAATACTTATTCTAGTTACATACATGTTCTACTTACATAACATATGTAGTGCACTGTCCACTTTTTGATTTAGGTGAAACTTATATAGTAAATAAAAAGAACACTGTTTCTGGCATTTTCCATTATTACTGCCTTTGACTGAAGCCAATCCTAATGTAATTTCCTCCTAGAAACTTCACTGTTATATCTAACTTGCTTTGTAAACACATGTGAGCACAACATAGATCGTATTTCAGCAGCTTTACACCGAACGTTGCCCTCAGCCAATCAGTGAGGAGCAGGAATGTGGGAGGGAAGATAACAAGCTTCCCTCTCCTCGGCAATATACCAAATAGAGCTGGGCTGACTGAGATAAGACTGCATGTAGATTACATAACAAACACAGAGCAGTGGGTAAGTGGAATTTGATTTTTTTGGCTGACAATTCCACTTTAAGATCCAACAAATGCATATGTGCTAGGACTACAATGTGCCCCTTCATTGAATCATCATCATCGTATGTTCTGTGTTGTAACAATGCAATCAGTTGCATCACATTGCCACTGACATGATGTGAACTGCCCATAGACTGAGTATTATAATGCTTTACAGCATCCGTTCCGATACAACATGCCCCTATGAAAGTAGCTGTACTGAGATAGTTATTTCTAACGTTTTTGAAAGGGATACTTGCTATGCACCATCTAAATATTGAGCCATCTGACAAAGATATCACACTTTTGATCAGACAAGCTTTCCATGATTGTACCGAGACTTTGACAAATTCATTCCTAGCATAGATTCTGCTGCATGGATTGCTCTGTCAATAATAATAACAATAATGCAATGCAAAACAGATCATTCACCTGTTGAGTAGACTAAACACATGTATGACTTATTTTTTTATACAATGCAATAACTTTTGTAAAGCACAGGACTTAAAGAGGATCTTAAGCAAAAGAGGAAAACAATAAATCAATACATTGCAAAGTAAGAAGTTAAAAAATAGGAGAGAGATCAAGAAATTATTGATATACGCCATGTACTTTGTTCATGTTTTATCCACTAGAACTAAGGTCCGTTAACATAACGGGCAGTAGGCCTTCCTCACAATCCCCCTATCGCCTGTCACCACCGCATGTCAGTGTGCATGCGCACGCATGCCCACCCGCATGCCCGCACACCGCCCTGGCCCCATCCACCTCCTGCTCTAGCAGCCACCTGCGTGCTGCGCATGCGTGGTACAAAAAAGCACGGACACAGGAGGAGGACGCAGGGACACAGGGGATTTATTAGGTAGGATCAGCCTGCATGTAATCATCTTTACTGCTGGCAGACAAGACAAAAACAGACAGCACCAACTGCCATTATCTATAACCACACCTCCTAATCATAGAATAGGCTATAATGTTGTTTTTTTTATAGATATACATATGCACAGAGGGAGATACTGTTTGCTTGGCAGTTGGAAACAGCTCTTATTTCCCACAATGCAATAAAGGTCACAGACCGTAAACTGTCAGGACCTGGCTACTGATGACGATCCACCCTTGTAAACGTAATCAGACCATAATTTTGCAATTTCGCTTAATTTTTGTGTAATTTTCTGCCAACTTTAGTGGTTAATAACAAAGCTATTGTTACCAAAAATTGCAATGTTTAGGGGAATAATGGGAACAAGAAAAATAAAAAAAACTTTTTTTATGAGTTTAAAAACTATTTTTCCTTAAAAAAATGATTTCTACAAGGTCTACAAGGTCAAGGGGTGTGCTAAATACCATTCCCCCTCCAAGTCATCGTAATTTGGAGGGAGGAGTAATTCTGGGTCCGGCAATCGGTTGATCCCCAATCTACCCGTGCTCGATGATGCGGACTATAGCATTACTGCTATAGCCGTGACAAACTTTGGTGCTATGCGGTGGGCGGCAGGTGCCAAAAAGCCCTGCTTTGGTTTAATACTACTTGTTGTTTCTTAAATGCCGTTTAAGCGACATCACTCGTGCGCCGACTTTAATCCGGCATGCCACCACTCGTCTCACGTCAGGGGTGACTTTCAAATAGGAATGTTTTGGCCTCATGAGGGCATGGCGGAGTGAGTCTTGTAAACAGAAATGGATTGAGATGAAATGGGGCCCTAGGAAAGATAGCACTTTTTTGCCCAGCGTTGATGATCACCTGACTTTTTTAGTTAGATTTGGTGGGATCTAGCATCCACCGCCTAGACTCTCTCCAGGCCATAAGCGACTGCCTAGGTTTGCCTTGTGGAAAATCTTCATCTGATTGTAAATATTTAGGAAAGAGAGCGGTTATGTTGCTTTTCGTCTAGATGATATAGCGCCAGGAGCCAGCATTATCATGTTTGTACAGCATGCACCTTCAGCCCTAGCAATAGATAGATAGCCTTCAGCAAAGTGACTGGAAGCTAGGGATGGTCAGAAATGCTGATTTCCGATTCCGTGGAAATTCTGCTTTTCGGCAATGACAAATACCGCTATCACTCTCTGGGCTTGATTCACAAAAGAGTACTAACTGTTACCACGGCCGTTTTTCGTGTGAATTTTCACGTTTGCACGCAATTAACCATTTTCGCGCTAAATCGTTATCGTTTTCACGCTAAATCGTTATCGTTTTCACGTGCAACCGCGAATTTTCGAGCGAAAGCGGTAACGGCCGTGCTAACAGTTAGCACTCTTTTGTGAATCAAGCCCTCTGTGTATTTCCGCATTCCAATCAAAACTTTCTTCATTCTCTGATTGGCTTATTCATTCTAAGCCTTCTGATTGGCTTACAATGGCCGCATATCGGTAAGCGGCGTTCCGCAAAAAAACAAAAAACACATTTTCCAATTGGCTTATTCATTCCGACTTTGAGTCTTCTGATTAAAATTACTGAATATAGGTAATGCAGATTTTACACCAAAATTTCCACCTAAATGCGCATTCTCTGATTTATTCATTCTGAGTCTTCTGATTAGTTTAAAATTACCACATATCTGTAAGCAGATTTTCAGTGGAAATTACTGCCGTTTCCGGAAAAATACGCTTACCGCATTAGTATTTCCGCATTCTGATGCGGAAATGCGGATTTCCGATCGGAAATGCAGGATCTGAATGAACATCTCTACTAACGGAATACCCTAAAGGGAGACTGATGAGGAAGGAATGGACAATATTTTACTTGATTACATGAAAGAATGCAGTTTTGAGTTTATACAGGGCATGCCTGTTCTCGCTGTCCAAATATTATTATTTAGTATTTATATATCGTTGACATCTTCCATAGCGCTGTACAGAGCACATTGTCTTGTCACTTAACTGTTCCTCAGAGTGCTCATGATCTAATCCGTACCATAGTCATGTGTCTATGGCAGGCATGGGCAAACTTGGCCCTCCAGCTGTTGAGGAACTGCAAGTCCCACAATGCATTGCAGGAGTCTGACAGCCACAGTCATGACTCATAAAGGCAAATGCATTGTGGGATTTGTAGTTCCTTAACAGCTGGAGGGCCAAGTTTGCCCATGCCTGGTCTATGGCCTTAATTCACTAAGCTTTATCAAACAGTAAATTCGGGCGCCTGAGGCTAGTGGACAAATCGGGCGCCGCCATTCACTCCTATAATAAATATCGTTTAATGGGCGCCCGATAGGAAAAAAGGGCGCCGGAGAAAATTAACGTTTTAAAAGCGGCGCCCGGAGACTTAATGTTTTATTACTGTTTCTCATGATTACACATTATTTAATGATTTATACATTTTTAAATTTTATTTTTAAACGAAAAACAGTACAATATTTTTTCAAACATTATTTTTAAACGAAAAACAGTAAAAAAAATTTTATAACATTATTTTTAAACGAAAAAACCAACAGGGGGGTCTTAAGTTTAGGCACCAACAGGGGGGTCTTAGGTTTAGGCACCAACAGGGGGTCTTAGGTTTAGGCACCAAGAGGGGGTCTTAGGTTTAGGCACCAACAGGGG
Source organism: Hyperolius riggenbachi (assembly GCF_040937935.1). Classification (NCBI taxonomy): domain Eukaryota; kingdom Metazoa; phylum Chordata; class Amphibia; order Anura; family Hyperoliidae; genus Hyperolius; species Hyperolius riggenbachi. Next base: position 69,445,395 of record NC_090646.1, on the reverse strand, counting down.
GGTCTTAGGTTTAGGCACCAACAGGGGGTCTTAGGTTTAGGCACCAACAGGGGGGTCTTAGGTTTAGGCACCAACAGGGGGGTCTTAGGTTTAGGCACTAACAGGGGGGTCTTAGGTTTAGGCACCAACAGGGGGGTCTTAGGTTTAGGCACTAACAGGGGGGTCTAGGGGTTAGGGGTAGGTACAGGGAGGGTTACTTAGGCACCAACAGGGGGGGTCTTAGGTTTAGGCATCAACAGGGGGGTCTAGGGGTTAGGGGTAGGTACAGGGAGGGTTACTTAGTAATTTTTTTTTTAAACGTTATTATACGGTTCACTATTTAAACGAAAGATTAACGTTTTTACAATTGCCGATTTAATGCACATTATTTAATGATTTATAACTTTAAAAACCATTAATTTTAAACGAAAAACAGTACAATATTTTTTTAAACGTTATCCATGCTTATCGTTAAAAACCCGGCGCCCTTTTTTCCCAGCGCCCCTTTTTAACGTACGCCTTTATCAAACGTTTGATAATTTACCTCATGGGTAAAATCTAATTTTTAATTCACTAAGGTGTTCTAGATGTATTGAAAGTTTTATCGATAAAACATTCGATAAATATATAACAACTTAGTGAATTCAAAATTTGATTTTACCCATGAGGTAAATTATCACACGTTTGATAAAGTGTTTGATAAAGCTTAGTGAATTGAGGCCTATGTATATATTCTGTATGTATGGACAATTGTAGTTAAGGGGGAAGCCAATTAACTTATCCGTATGTTTTTGGGATGTGGGAGGAAACCAGAGTGCCCGGAGGTAACCCACGCAGACACGGGGAGAACATACATACTCCATGCAGATAGTGCCCTGGCTGGGATTCCAACCAGGGCTGGAAGGTGAGAGTGTTATCCATTACACCACTGTGCTGCCCAATCATGAGCTAGTTTTAGGCCTCTTTCACAGTGCGACGTTATAAAAAACACACGTTATAAAAAATTACAACGCAGACTAACGCACAGCAATACAAAGTCTGTGCGACATTCACAGTGCACACGTTGCGTTGTGTGTAACGTGTAGCAATATTTAGATAGTGCTGCATGCTGTGCGTTTAGCAATACATTTGCTGCCTTATATGTGTTGCACACAGTTGTGTTGCTCAGTATGGTATTTTTGTTTACAAAAAATGCAATGCATGTGCCGTTTTCGTTCCATCAGTATGCAACGAAAACAGCTCGCCAAGAGACACAACGCAGTGCAAAATAACATCCAATTTTATAACCTACATGCGCTACGTTAGGGGCACGTTGTGCGACTTTAACGTAGCATCAAACGCAACGTCCCACTGGGAAAGAGGCCTTAGGAAAGAAGCACATCCAAAGGTATGCTGGGGATGTCCTCTCCTGCTCTCTGCAGAAAGACACATCTGCAGGAGGTGAGTTAGCGAACAAATAAAAGGAACTATAATGATCCTAGTAAAGCACTCAATAAAAAGGATAATGTTACTAGAATGGTATAATTACAAACTTGATTATCAGAAGATATAAACGGAGATATAGAAGACAATTCGGGTTTCACCATTGCATGGCTTCACCTTGTCCGCAAAAGAAAAAAGGCCTTGCCTAAATTATTTTGAATCAGTCCTCAGCGCAACCGGGTACATGAAAAATAAATATAAATCAGCCCCATGGCGTACTGAAAGTGCACTCATTGCCAACACACTGACATCCACACCCCTTCCCCCTATAGTTGTCTCCCAGTATTCACACTCACATGACAGCAAGTACCTGCACCCAGGCCTAACATTGCAGCTAGTACTCCCACCTGCACACAGCCTCCACATGGCCCCCACTATCTGCACCAAGCACCCACTTAACCAGTATATGCACCCAAAGTACCTGTATCCACGTTACACCCATTGCCCACCCATAGCCAGCACCCAGTACAGGCATGGCACCAAGTATTCACAACTATGTCACCCCCAGTACCTGCACCCAGCACCCACATGACATCCAGTACATGCACCCAGATCTCACATGGCACTAAATACCTGCAATCAACACCCGCATGACACTCCATACCCACGCATAGCCATAACCCACATGACACCCTGACCCGCACCCAGAACCCACATAGCACCCAATACCCCAATCTGCATTCAGCACTCACATGACAACAAATACTCCTCTAGCCAGAAAGGAGGAACGAGCGGCCACCATTGACAGGTCCAACTGACTCCACACCAGTGAATGCAGCCAGTGCTTCTGTGACTGAATGTATGTGTCAAGTAGAAGGGCTCAGGGGAACGGTTTGGGACAGTTTGAGTGCTGGGGGGGGGGGGGGGGGGGTGAAGGTCACTAGTCACTGCAGGGCAAGGGATCTGGGGGGAAGGTCCCCCACCACTTGTAGGTACTACAGAGCATTTTGGGGAGGGGGGAAGGGGGCACGACGAGGCCCTTTTTTAAATTTGAGCACCCCACTACTTAAGGACCCTCTGCATGGCCCTGCTCTGGCGGCTACCACGAGTTCAGCTCAGGGTTACCGCTCCTAGCTTGTTTTTACCACCCCGAGCTCAACTTGTGATTACTACTTAGGAGGTTAATGGAACACTGAGCTACTGATTGAAAACAGCTGGGCAAAACACCTATTTTATTTTTAAAAAATGCAGAAAATATACTATGCCAGCCATTTTACAACGCAGGGACCCGAACTCATGCACAACACACAACAAAAACTCTTTATTTCATGTAAAGCTGCTGAAGAAATTTGCTTCTATGTGTTTTGTGGTTGGTTAGGCAGATCATTCTTATCAGCTACTGTGAATAGACTGCAGGAGAGCTCTGCTGAGGCAGCTCATCAAAGAGTAAACATTGAGGCTGAACCTTTTTAAGGCCTTCTGCAAATGTGCAAACAAGTAAAACTTCAAGCTTTTTGGGAGATTTTCATAAACTGTAATGAAGATATTTTTTTCCATAAAGGTTACCATGCTGTGGCTAATCTTTTAGAGCACAGAGGATGTTTTGAGTTTAGCTACTTTCTGAAGTTACCAGGAAGTTCAAATTTCAAATCTGTGCAACCACGGCAACAGCACAGCATGTATATTTGTATTGTTGTCAGGACTGCTCATTAACGTTCACCTTCCTGCATGAATAATGACCTGCCTGCCCAGAACCGTTGTTACTCTTATTACCTCATCTGAACTTGTCAGATTATTGCTGAACAAAATGACACACCCTTCTAAGATTTCCTTCAAGGAGCTGTGGATTTTAGCATATACACATAAAAACAAAATAAAATGAAATATAATTCTTGCCTAAAATTCTTGCAATGCACTGAGTAGATCTTTAATGAAGGCATCAGGCCCAGATTTACCTCACAGGAGCCTATAGGCACAGATGTCCTGGCACTTTAGACTTTGCCCTCCATGAACCTACAAATACCCGCCAAACCACACAAGTGTGCTGGCTGTCCCAGCTGTCACTTCTTCCTTACTTCCCTTACCAGTCATAGGTAGCTACAGGTGCCCCTTAGTATTAGGTAGCCATAAGTACCCTCAATATTAAGTAGCTAGAGGTGCCCCAAGTATTAGGTAGCTAGAGGAACATCAGTATTAAGTAGCTAGAGGTGCCCCAAGTATTAGGTAGCTAGAGGAACATCAGTATTAAGTAGCTAGAGGTGCCCCTAGTATTAGGTAGCTAGAGGAACATCAGTATTAAGTAGCTAGAGGTGTCCCTAACTGTAAGGAGATCTCATCAGTGGAATTCTGAGAGCAGGGTAAGTAACCCCTCATTTACACTCTCATCAGGGCTCTGCATAGGGAAGGAGGGAAGGCACTAGGGGACTGGAGTGAGCCGCCTGTCCATCATTAGGTGCCTGTAGGCACGTGCCTACAGTGCCTTATGGTAAATCCAGCCCTGGAAGGGATGGATTTTCTTACAAAGCAGGTCATTTTTGTGGGCCTCAAAATGTTGTGTATGGCCGTTATTCAATTTACTTTTTCTCCTAAGTTTTCTCCTGTGTAGTATTTAACAATAAAATACCTTTTAACCAACCATTAAGGAAGAAAATACTCTTTTGGTACTTTTTTCAATTGTACAATGCTACAAAGTTATTTTAAGTTATTTTAAGCATTAGATGAAAACATTTCTTCTAGGAAAAGGTCAGGGAAACAAGTACATTGAATAAGGAAGGACCGATGGGCCCAATCCAGTTTGCTTTTTCTCCAAGGGGATATGTTCACATCTTATCAATAAAATGTGTTTTACGCCAATACTCAGAATGATTTTGACAGCTTTTCACCTACTTTTTGGTACTTGCAGAGTGCTAAAACGTTATTTTAAATTTAGAGATGAAAAATTATCTCCTAGGAGAAAAATGAATCAGATCAGGACCCATACAGTATATACATAGCTCCCAACTGCACGTCTGAAGAAGAAACTTTTGAAAGTTTGCCAGCTTAAATTACTAAGTGTACAGTGTAAGGTATCACCTAAACAACTTTTGTTGTTATGTCTTTGGATTCTCTTCATGACTAATACCGTACAACACACAACCAACTTCTTTATAAATAGGACTCACGTTTTATAATGTAGCACATGTTAAGATAAATGATATGGAGAGACTAAAACCCCTACAGAGAATTGGAGAATGGCCTCTATAGGGAATTGGAGAATGGCCTCTATAGGGAATTGGAGAATGGCCTCTATAGGGAATTGGAGAATGGCCTTTTCACCCCCTCTATAAAAGTTTAGATATCCATAAACTGAAAAGTAATGTAACTTTTCACCAGTGGATCTCGTATAATTGCTCATGCAAATCCAGGAAAACACCCAGGGTAATCTTTGATTGTTCTTTAGAATACTAAAGCGTATGTTGCAGGTAGACGGTTTATATACAGCAATCAATTCCCATTTCATGGTCATAACCTCCAGGTGACAGGTGCTTACACCCAGGCAGATGGCTATTATTAAGCAGAACACAGCAGGAATGAGAATAAATGAGACTTGCTAATAGCGTATGTGTCCCACGGGTCTTGTCAATTTTCAAAAGATTCAGCCAGCTCCACCTTTTCTGGTTAGAGTTAACAGAAGTTTTTAATTTGGTTTTAGCCTGACACAGCCTGGGACAGGGACATATTTCTACAAAAGACACTTAGGCTTCGGCCTAGGGTGTCTACTGCCCAAAGGGACACCTGGACATAAAAGAGGGGATTGCTGCTGCATATGGAAGAGTGGGTTAATGATGGAGTTTGGGGCTGAAGAAGAGGAACAACCTATGGAAGATGGGAGGTGCTGCCTGTATGAGTTGTACATAAAAGTGTGTGTGCGGTGTAGGGGGGGGGGGGGGTTGGGGAGCTGTACATGCATGGAAGAGGGGGCTGCCTCTGGAATGGCGGAGTTGCTGCACATACTGTACATTTGGGGGGCGGGTACATTTTTGGGGCACTGGGTTTTTGAGGGTTCTTTTGTTGTTATGCTGGGAGAGGATAAGATGGCTCAACACCTTTAAAAAAAAGTACACAGACAGAAGGAGCGCAAATGGGGCAGTAAATTACTTAAAGTGAACCTCCAGACTAAAAGTCTACTCAGCAGAACTGAAAAGGCTTGGTGTTTCTTTAACAGTTTCACAGCATCAGAACTTTGTTTATCTTACCAAAGACTCATTTTTAGCTGCACAGAAGCTAAGCTCTGCCCCATCAAAGAAAACTGCCCGGGCATTTTTCCCCTGATGCTGTGCAAAGCATGATGGGATTTCTGATGTTGGCGTTCTTGTTGCCTAGTAACTGCTAGGGGTGCTCAGGACACAGGACAGTTGGAACTGAGTCTCATGCTCCCTCTCACCTCCTTTCAACCAAAAAGATGGCTGCCCTCATGAAATTACAAACATTTGGCTGTTCTTTTAAAACAGGGTGGGTAAGAGATTACATTACCTATCTATTTTAATTAGCATAACTAATGTAACTTAATGAGAGTATGTTTGTTTAGGCTGAAGTTCCTCTTTAAGCTGGGAGAGGTTGAACAAATAAAGTGGTACTCAAAAGGCTAGGCTGCTGCAAGAGTAACCAACTAAAAAGGCTGATGGAGATTCACAAATCTGTCTCCCGTCTGGGTTTACCAGAGAATGTATGGGTGGCCGCTCAGGCATGGAGGACGAGAAGCTCGAATGGGGTAAGAGGTGCCTAATTCAATATAAAATTACATTAAAAACACTAAAAATAAAGCTGAGAGGTGGCTTACCTCAAGGATGACACTTAAGCTCTGGAAAATAAGGATTTTATAATGCGCTGGCAACACGTTTTGTGGGTCTCTGCCTGCTTCCTCAGGCCAATAACCGTGCCAATAATGATCAAGAGCTGAGCTCCAAGCGCCTCTCATTGTTATACTGTCTCTTACAGCTACAATAAACCTACCATTATAATTGTAGACTGGTGGTCATTTCTTAGTCAGAGGGCAAAATGAGCATGGGATCAAACACTTCTTACCTCCCTACATGCATGCACTCACTACAGAGTCTTGTTAAAGAGAACCCGAGGTGGGTATTTGAAATCTTAAGAGACTTTAGAGGCATGTCCTGGGTCTCGCTATTGCCGCCTCTAGCTCCCCCCCTCCCGGTTCTCCTGTGCCCTCCTGTAAAAAGCACCCGGCTAGCGATAGCCTCCTTGTCGCTAGCCATCTATTTACCTTCTGTATGTCATTCAATGCATGCTCCCCCGCCTCTGTACCTGCCGCTGCCCGCCTCCTGTGAGCATCCACCAATCGGAAGCTAAGCCATGACCCGAGAAGTACCTCCCAGGTCACGGCTTAGCTTCCAATTGGAGGAAGCTCACAGGAGGCGGGGAGTGGGAGGGAAAGAGGCGGGGGAGCGTACATTGAATGACATACAGAAGGTAAATAGACGGCTAGCGACAAGGAGACTATCGCTAGCTGGGCGCTTTTTACAGGTGGGCACAGGAGACCCCGGGGGGACTAGAGGCGGCAATAGCAAGACCCAGAGGCATGTCATTATGCACAGGACATGCCTCTGTGGTCTCTTAAGATTTTAAATACCCGCCTTGGGTTCTCTTTAAGTATCTAGGTGTGGGTTCTGGTAGTATGTGAGCTTTGTCTGGTCTCTCTGGATGCTTGGTAAGCAGGCAAAAAGGAGGCGTAGGGAGTTGAATAAAATTCTCCCTGGGTTGTTTGCTTATGTTGCACACACTAATTGCTTGAGGCAAATCCTTGTCAAAAAATATTCACAGAACGTTAAATGGATGCACATGTATAATACATGATAATTAGTAGACAACCTTTCGTGTTTCAACTTTGTGACTTTTTGGTTTTAAAGTTCACACTTTCAGGTCGGTTTTAAATTTTGTTTTGTGTGTGTGTTGCGGTGTGCTGCATTGCTCCTGCCGCACAACACAAAAAACATCACTCATATGACCCCGCTGCAGAGTGTGCCGATAGGTTCATATGCATAGCGCCACATCTGGCTCAGGGAGGTACTCCCTACAGGGCAGGAGTATGTCACTGGGATTTCCATAGGTCATGGCAAGCACGCTGTGACGCACCGGGATCTGTCATTTACACTACGTGCATCACCCATAGATTTTCTTTACCCTAAGCACCATGCATTAATTGCGGTGCCTGCAGTAACGCACCTGCATCGGCTCATATACTTCCAGTGCACTGCAATAGGTTTGAAAGTCTTCAAAGAGTTTCATGGCTTTTGCGGCCCCTGGCGGTAAAAGAGGGTAGCACAATGCAGGAATTACTTGCAAGTGTAAAGGGGCCCTTAAAGCAGATCAGAGATGAAAAACTAACTATAACAAGTAACTTGTCTATATATCTTATTTAAAGTTTAGATTAGTTTAGTTTACCACAGCAAATCTAGCTGCAACAGTATATGATTCATTTGTCCTGTGATACAAGCTCTGCATCTCCAGCCCTCAGCCTGTGAAAACTTCACTCCCCTCTCCTCCTCCCTCCTCTGAAATCTCTAACTAGTAACACCTCCTCCTCCTCCTGCCCAGACTAAGCTCCCATAAGCCCTTGCTACATGAGTCAGAGTGCCAAGGCACTGGGGAAGCTGTGGGCAAGGCGTGTTTAGTTTATAGGGAATTAGAGTATTAAAACAAAAAAAAAGTATTGGGCTTGAGGGATGCCCTATAAACTATATGAAAGGAACACAATTATGCAATGAGCAAAAGTTTTCCTCGTATCCGCTTTAAGGTCA